>NW_024426885.1:25788041-25847978 GCF_017311325.1 Ursus maritimus
TCCTCCTTTCAGTACTTTAAACACGTCAAACTCTCTTCTGCTCCAGAACCTTTGCCTGCTGCTGCTCCCTAACCGGGGAATTCTTCCATAGGCTAAATCCTTATCCTCCAGAAATCAGCCGAAATGTGGGCTCCACAGAAAAGACTTCCCCAAAGAGCCCATCCACACAGACGCCCCTCTGCTGTTTGCTATCTTGTCACCTGTTTGTTTCCTTAATGGCAGTAGTACAACCTAAGATTACTGTGCTCGTCTGCTTTACAGACCTTAGATTCCACAAGAACAAGGGCCCTAGAACCATGCCTGGCACTTAATACCTACTCAAGAAATAACTGAGGGGCGCCTGGGCGGTTCAGTCAGTTACGCTTCTGCCTTCAGCTCAGGTCATGATCTCAGGGTCCTGGGATCGAGCCGCATCAGGGTCTCTGCTCAGCAGGGAGCCTGCTTCTCCCTCTCCCTCTGCCCCCCTACCCCACTTGTGTGCCCCCTCTCTCATTCTTTTTCTCTAAAATAAATTAAATCTTAAAAAAAAATATTTGAGAATGAATGAATGAATGAACTTTGAATTAGTCTAGGAAGATACTCTCCTAGTCAGCCTCAGAAAATACTTGCAAACCCTAAAAAGGGGCACTTGGTCACCAGCCCAGTACAAGCCTCACCCAGAGAAGACAGCCCGAGAACCCTTTAGAAGGGCTGTTCCCCTGGAGGCAAGACGACAGCTACCTGCTCCAGACCCAAGTGGACAGCCTGGGGTTCAAGTCTCCTACCTGACCGACGTGGGGGAAGCTGCATTCCTGTTGGTATAGTTGACTAGGGCATTGAAGGACTGGTTCACCCACTGCCAGAAGATCACTGCCGGCATCGTCCTACCACAAGGGAGGCCCAGAGAGGCAGAGAAGAGTCCAATGGAACGGAGGTCTTGGTATACACCAGTCAAACCAGACTGCCTGTTGTTCCCCAAACTGTCCCCATGCTGTTTCATGCACCAGGGCTTTTGCACAGGCTGGGCCCTCTGTCTGGAATATCTACACACACACACACACACACACACACACACACACACACACACACCCTTCCATACTATCATCACCGTAGGGCTCCCTGCTTGGCAGATCCAAGCGGCCACACTGCGCGCTGTCTTGCTCCCAGGCTCTTCTACCTGTAGAACTGGAGCATGAAGCCCGTGATAATCATGCCGCCGGGGACCTGGAAGGACATCCGCCCGATGACGTTCATCTTCTCCCCGGTGTCAGGGTGGAAGGCTGAGTCATACAGCTTCTTGGCATACAGCAGCTGCTCCACTTGGGTGCCTGGGGGCACGACACCCATTCTGCCACCCAAGACCAATAGACAGAGTTACCTCCTGGGCCCCTCACCCCAAGTCACCCTGCTCCCTCCTGCCTGAGAGCTCTGCCTATTCCCTCATATTCAATTTCCACCTCCTCCCCAGGGGAATCCACCCGTGTTGCCCCAGCGCCTCCAGTCCCTTCCCCTCACCGCTCACCTGCTCTTCTCCACCATCGCCTTGGCCCAGTCCAGCTCCCGCTCTGGTACCAGGACAGTGCGCGGGTCTGTGATATTGAAGAAGTGTTTCACCCGTCCCCGGAAAGTGCACTGGTCCCAACGGGGGGCATCGATGTTAAAGCCAGACGGATCAGCCTCCATTTCGCTCACACATAAAACTGTGGACTTAAGGAACAGAAGGAAAATGAGGAGTGTCCCCCAAACCAAAATCTGCCCCTGAGGCCCTGAGCGCCTCTCCTAGAATGCCTGCTTTCACCAGCCACTGGCATCATCTGGTCAGGCTTGGGAAGGCCCAGTGAATGGGCACCGGACTGAGCAACCAGACACCGAAATGGGTCTCCTGAGCGCCTGCTGGCAGCCAGCCCTGTGTTTGATCATGCTGTGGGAGACTCTGGAAAAAGGGACAACACAGGGCCTGTCCTTGGGGAGCTGAGTGTAACTGGGGAAGAAGAGCCCACCCATGGAACAGAAGATAATACATACAGCAGCAGTAAGTACAGGAGATGAGAGAAAGCAGAGATGGCGGAGCCCAGTCAGTAGGAATAGGGGGCTTCCCAGAAGAGAGGGAATGTGAGTCGCAGAAGACAGAACAGATTTATCTGAAGGAGGCAGAAGGCATGGATCCCATTCAAGGTAGAAACAATTACAGAGAAGGGTGGAAATGACGGCACGATCACTCTCATTATTACAGTGTGTGTACGTGTTGTGTGTGCGCGGCGTGCATGTGCACAGCGCATGCGGCCCTGTGAGAGATCCCAGGCCATGGCTGTGAGTGAGGCACCACACCTGCCCTCAAGGACTTACAGAAGGGGGGGTAAAAGACGAGTAGACCGACAAGGACAGCAGTGTGAACAATGATGTGGACAGACACTGGGGGCAGTGGAAAAACAGAGAAGAGGCATCCAAAAGTGAGACGATCAGATCTCCCAGTTTTCCTGGGACTGCTGTCCTGGGGTAATTATTAATAGCACCCTCTTCCACTCTCAAAAGTGTCCTGATTTGGATGACAAATCACATGGTCCCCTTATCTAAAATGGATGAGTGATTTTGAACATGCTTTGTGAAAACAAGAAATAATGTTTTGAAGGATGGGTAGAAGTTAGATAGATAAAGGAGAGGTGTCCCGGGTTAAAAAAAAAAAAAAAAAAAAAGGAAGAGCCAGTGTCGACTGCAAACAGGTGAGTGGGGACCAGGTAATGATGATCACAGCTAATGCTGAGCTCTGACTCTAGGCTAGGCATTTTGCTAGGGGCCTGACATGCATTTTCTGAATTCATTTCACAACAATGCTATAAAATAAATACCCTTTAATCTAACCCCATTTTATGGATGCGAAAACCAAGGCACAGATAAGTAACTTTAAACCAAGTCATGCAAGCATTAGCCGGTGACAAAGCCAGGATTTTAATTCCACCTAATTTACTTTGCCTTTTACTTTTTCCTCCAGCTGGGTTCTGGAATCTACATCTTGAAAAACTAAGGCAGGTCTGACATGTAAGGAGCTTGAAAACTGTCACTCCTGTCCTTGTAACAAGAAAAAAAGCTGAACAAATTAAAAAATCAACAACTCTTTTAGACCCAGACCCATCAGTGAACTGAGGTCACAGGGCAAACCACTGCCCCCAACCCCAGAGAGACAGGCAACTACAGAGAATGACAGCTTACTGGGAACAGAAGCCCCCCCGCTGGGCAAGTACCATTGGAAAACTTAAACTATAATGGACAAATTGCTGGAGGCTCGGTGTGAACATGCTTGCAAATTAAAAATTCCAAGGGGATTCAACCTTGAATGTGGAGGGACACTTTTGAGTTTACCTTCAAGAGTCCACCAGGCTCTCAGGGTGAAGATCAGAGAAAAATCCCCTACTACTTCTGACAGGGAGATGGGAAAAGCAGTCATTTTGAAGTATACCCAGAGCCCTCTGTTCTTCCCAACAAGGCCTGCCCTCAAAAGAGCCTGTTTCACTAGAGCCTAACCATTTCGGGATTTACTAGACTGACTTGGGAAAATGTAACTCAAGTCTTTTCTAACTCCAGCCCTTTCTAACCTTCCTATCTCATTTATAGGGGGTGAGAAGAGCCTGAGAAACACTTTTGAAGGTCCAGGGGCACAGGCTCACTCAAAGACTGAGAACTAATCACAGGACTACAGAATACGCTCTCTTCCCTCACACTTGACCACTGCAGGTGGTACAATGCTCCTATGTGATAACAGGGAGAACTGAACAACACCAGAAAGAACTGCAAGTTTCAGACCTTACTTAAGAAGTCTCTAGAAACCCAAAGACAACAGGAGAGACGAAAACAAGGACCCCAAAGAAAATGTTAACCTCTGACACCTACAGCTTCAGCAAATAGTAAATACAACCTAACATCTCGCCAGATAAAGGTAAAACTGCACAGACATCTGGCTTTCAACAAAAGATTACGAGGCATACTAAATGGCAAAAACATAGTTTGAAGAGAGAGCAAGTGTCAGAACCAGATGGCAGAGATTTTGGAATTATCAGAACAGAAATTTAAATAACTATGATCGATTTGCTAAGGACTCCAATGGGAAAGTGGACAACATGCAAGAACAGATGGATAATGTAAGCAGAGAGATGGAATCTGTAAAAAAGAATCAAAAGGAAATGCTGGAAATTAAAAAAAAAAATTCTGGGGGCACCTGGGTGGCTGTCAGTTAAGCATCTGACTTTGGCTCGGGTAATGATCTCGGGGTCCTGGGATCAAGCCCCGTGTTGGGCTCTGTGCTTGGCTGACAGTCTGCTTGTGCCTCTCCCTCTGCCCCTCCCCCTGCTCATGCTCATTCTCTCTCTCTCAAATAAAAAATAGATAGTCTTAAAAACAATTTCTGTAACAAAAATGAAGAATGCCTTTGATGGGCTCATCAATAGACGAGACATGGCCTGGGAAAAAATTCTGTGAGCTTGAATATGTGTCAACAGAAGATTCCCATACTGAAAAGTAAAGAAAAAGAATGAAAGAACCAGAAGAGAAAATCCAAGAACCTTGGGGCAATTACCCATAGGTGTAACATGCACGTAACAGGAATACCAGAAGAAGAAGAGGGAAGGGAACAGAAGAAATATTTAAAGCAATGATGACCAAGAATTTTCCAAAAACTAATGACAGACACCAAACCACAAGTCCAGAAGGCTCAGAGAACACCAAGAAGGATAAGTACCAAAAAACATACACCTAGCTGGGAATGCAAACTGGTACAGTCACTGTGGAAAACAGTATGGAGGTTTCCCAAAAAATTAAAAATAGAATTACCATATGATCCAGTAATTCCACTGCTGGCTATTTACCCAAAAAATATGAAAACACTAATTCAAGAAGATATATGCACCCCTATGTTTACTGCAGCATTATTTACAATAGCCAAACTATGGAAGCAGCCCAAGTGTCCATGGACAGATGACTGGATAAAAAGGATGCCCATATGCGTACAATGAAATCTTGCCATTTGCAACAACCTAGATGGCTCTGGAGAGTGTAATGCTAAGTGAACCAAGTCAGTCGGAGAAAGACAAATACCAAATGAGTCCACTCATACGTGGAATTTAAGAAACAAAACAAATGAACAAAGGAAAAAATATAACAAACAAAAAACCAGACTCGGGGTACCTGGGTGGCTCAGTCCGTTAAGCATCTGCCTTTGGCTCAGGTCATGATCCCAGAGTCCTGAAATTAAGCCCCGTGTCTGGCTCTCTGGTCAGCAGTGAGTCTGCTTCTCCCTCTCCCTCTGTCCCTCCCTCTGCTTGTGTGCACGCACGCACTCTGTCTCTCTCTCAAATAAACAAATAAAATCTTTAAAAAAAAAAGAGAGAGAGAATAAAGAGAAAAAAAAAACCAGACTCGATTATGGAGAACAAGCTGATGGTTACCAGAGGGGTGGTGGGCAGGGGGATGGGTGAAACAGGTAAAGGGGATTAAGAGTACATTTACCATTATGAGCACTGAGAAATGTACAGAAATGTCCAATCACTATATTTCACACCTGAAACTAATATAACACCATATGCTAACTATACTGGTATTAAAAATTTTTTTAATCTACACCTAGTCATATTATATTATATTTCAAACTGCAGAAAATCAAGACAAAGAAAATCAAGGAAAGGGATGACTGGGTGGCTCAGTCAGTTAAAGCATCTGCCTTGAACTCAGGTCATGATTCCAGAGGCCTGGGAGTCAGTCTCCCTGCTCGGCAGGGGACCTGCTTCTCCTTCTCCCTCTGCCCCTCCCCTCACTTGCTCTCTCTCTCCCTCAAATAAATAAATAAAATCTTTAAAAAAAAAAAAGAAAAAGAAAATCAAGGAAGAAATCTGAGGGAAGGAAAAGAAAACACCTTACCATATAGACGAACAAAGACACGAACTTCATTGGCTTTCTCCCTAGACACCAGGCAAGCAAGCAGAGCAGAGAGTGAAATATTGACAGTACTGAAAGATATAAGCAACACCGACCTAGACTTCTACACCAGCAAAATTATCCCTCACAGTGAAGGAGAAAGACAGGCTTTCCCAGACAAACACATCACCAAGACACCTGACTTGCAGGAAGTTAGAAGTTCTTCAGAGAGCAAGAAAGTGATGTAGGTCATAAGCTCAGATCTACATAAAGAAAGAGGGTCAGAAGCCACAAATGAAGGTAAACTAAAACCTTTATTTTTCTTACTCCAATTGTTAACAGTAAAACAGATCACAGTTTGTTCCAAATAACGGCAGCAGCAACATGTGTGATGATCACAGCTATGGACAGGTGACGCGAGTGACAGCAGTGCTCTAACAGATGGGAGGGAGGAGCTGGGAAGGCCGGCCCGGTTACCTGCACTACCGGAGATGTGCTCCAGTGTCATTTGAAAGTGGACTTGGATTAGCTGTAAATATATATTGCAAGCTCTAGGAAACCACCAAAAAATTTCCAGAGGAAGTATAAATGATATGCTAGGAGAGGAGAGAAAATGGAGTCATACAAAAGCTAAGGGTTTTGGGACATCCGGCTGGCTCAGTTGGGGGAGCATGTGACTCTTGCTCTTGGGGTCATGAGTTCAAGACCCACGTTGGGTGTAGAGATTACTTAAAAATAAGATCTTTAAGGGGGCACCTGGGTGGCTCAGTCGCTGAAGCGTCCGACTCTTGGTTTCAGCTCAGGCCATGATCTTGGGGTCGTGGGACTGAGCCCCACGTCAAGCTCCATGCTCAGCACGGAGTCTGCTTGAGATTCTCTCTCTCCCTCTGCTCCCTCTCCTGCCCCTCCCCCGCATGCACACACTCTCTCTCTCAAATAAATAAGTAAATCTTTTAAAAAAATAATAAAAAATTAAATTTTTTTTTAAAAAGCTAAGGGTTTTGAATTTTTGCCTGAGAATTTCAAGAAAAGATTTTAAGCAAAGTGACAAGATAAGATGTGTGGTTTAGAAAGAGAACTCTAGGCAATGACATGAAAATAAACTCGGTGTGGTAGGACCTCAGAGGACGCAGAGAGATCAGCTGGGTGGGAACTTCAGCAATCCAGGCAAGAAGAGGTGGGGCTCATGTGAACCCAGATGCGCAGGAACAGAGAGGAGGGACCAAAAGGACAGAAACTTTAAAAGCAGCAGAATGTCAGGATTTACTAAGTGACTGGTTATAGGAAGAATACTCTGCTAGTCAGGATTCAAGCACAGACGCAGAATCAGTAGGATATATATATATATCCTTTATATATATTTGCATAATACTGATAAATATATAAAAATGGATTTAGTACAAGGAATTAGCAAACTGGCTTCCGTAATTGTAGGAGTTGGCTAAGCAAGCCTGAAGCCAGCCGGGCAGGCAGTTAGCTAGGGAGGATACTGGGTAGGGAAGGAGAGCATGGCTGGAGGGGATGCCTAGCCCTATTTTAAAGGGATTCCATCTGATTAAGTCAGGCCACCCAGGATAATCTCCCCTTAGATTAACTCAAAACTAACCAATTAGGACTTTAATTACATCTGCAAAATCCCTTCACCATGCGCCTAAATTCGTGTTTGATGGAGTAACTGGGAGGTGTGTGTACTAGGAACAGCTGCTTCTCCCTCCTGGCGCACTTAACTGGAAGCACACCAGCGTACCAGAGGGGGGATGGGAGGGTTGTTTGGCCTAGCTAAATTGACACATCACAAGTTTCTAGAGTGATACCAGGGTTTTCTGACTTGGGCCATAATGTGCAGAGACAAGAAATATAGAAAAACAGGCTTTAAGGGAGAAAAGCAGGAGTTGGATTTTCCACGTGTTGAGTTTCAAGTACAATGGACCTTTCCTTTTTTTTTTTTTTTAAGATTTTATTTATTTATTTGACAGAGAGAGAGCCAGCCAGAGAGAGAGAGAACACAAGCAGGGGGAGTGGGAGAGGAAGAAGCAGGCTCCCAGCGGAGGTGCCTGATGTGGGGCTTGATCCCAGAACGCCGGGATCACACCCTGAGCCGAAGGCAGACGCCCAACGACTGAGCCACCTAGGCGCCCCTATGGACCTTTCTTAAATGTAATAGGCTGCCGCCTGTCTCAGGTCCTTTGCAACTGCCATTCCCTGTTTTTTTTCTTGAAAAATGTCACCCTGAGGATTTTTCACATATATTATATTACAAGCTCATAGGCACAGCTAGAACAAGATTTGAAGTCATCTTGAGTTATACAGTCACCAAAATCCAAAAGCAGCCACAAAATTGAGCAAACACAGCCAGTATTTGAGTATGAGGGAAAGGAAACATACTGCTGATGGAAGCCACAGGACTAGTCAAAAAAAAAAAAAAAAAAAGTTTTATAGGGACTTCTGGGTGGCTCAGTGGGTTAAGCGTCTGCCTTCGGCTCAGGCCAGGAGCCCAGGGTTCTGGACTTTGGACTCCTTGCTCTCTAGGGAGCCTGCTTCTCCCTCTGCCTCCCGCTCCCCCTGCTTGTGCTCAGGTGCGCGCTCTCTCTCGCTCTCTGACAAATAAGTAAATAAAATCTTTTTAAAAAGCTTTATATTAGGTAGTGGTAAAATGAAAGGAGAATTCTACCCAAGACTCCCACCTCAGTCGAGCCGAATGGGCCACTGCAGCCGCAAGGGAAGGCCACAGCAAAGCCGCCTCAGAATCAACAGCAGCCTGAAAAGCAGACGTATTAGAACATAATGTCAGGGCCCCGCCGTCTCCCTCAAAAAGTAGCCTTTCACTCTCCGGGACAATGTAGAGTTGCTTGCAAGGAAGCAGCTACTCACCCTTCAGATCTTGGCTTAAACCTTTCCTCAGGGAGTCCTTTGAAGGACCTTGGCCCCTCTCTCCCCGACCGCTAGACCAGGTGCTCTGCTGCAAGCCCTCTTGGCTCTGTACTGTTTCTTCAGAGCTGTGCCAGTTTGTCCTAACTCTCTGTGGTTTTATTTTAACAAATGCCTACCTTCCCCTCTGGGTCATAAGCTCCTCAGACCCAGGGACTGTGTCCAGTTTGCTCAGAGCTGCTACCCCTGGGCCTAGCACAAGAATTCAAGCATGTGCTGAGTAAGAAGCCCAGTTTGTCGGCAAATGGGTATTCAGGCGTAAGAGGAAGTAGAGATCTGAGTTAGAAGTAAAACAATGAGAGGCATCGAGGTAGTTTAAGAGAAAGTTTTCCAGTGAGAATACGATGAATAAAGTGCTGAGGACATAGCCTGAAAACCACTACGTGTAGAGGCCAGCCCCCCAAAAAGGAAGCCCAAACAGATGAGAAAGAACCAGGGACGGAGGAGGCATGAGGAGCCAACAAACGCAGTAAAGGGAGAGATGGACAATTTTGATATCTTTTTGTTGAGGTGGGAGAGACTTCAGCAAGTTGACATGCTGGGGGTGGGTCATTTCCTGGGAGGAAGGAGCCAGGAGAGAAGGGAGGCTCCCATGGAGTTTTCATGGCACCCTCACCTGGCCCTGAGGCCGCCACTGAGAGGCAACCTCTGAAGCTAGACAGCTAGTCAGAAGCTAGACAGCGAGTGGCCATTGCTCGACTTCTGCCTCTCTCACTCCGCCACAAGCCCACGGGAGAGCTCTGGGCTTTGTCCTCTGGCGACAGGCTGACCTGGCTTCCTACATGCTGGTTCAAAGACCAAAGCTATTTCGTGCCGTCACAACTGAACCCAGGGGTGGGAGAGAAGCAAGAGTTTACTTCCCTTGACTCTAGCTGGGGCTAAAACGAGTTGTTGGCCTGGCTGGCAGATCACAAACCGCCTTGGATTACAGAGCCCCAAGTTGGGGCTCCAGCCACTCTGCTGGAGAGAGCCCACAGAACATGCTATGCTTCCTTTTTTTTTTTTTTAAGATTTTATTTATTTATTTGAGAGAGAGCGCAAGAGCACGTGCACAAGCTGGGGGAGGGGCAGAGGGAGAAGGAGACTCCCCATTGAGCAGGGAGCACCAAGCAGGGCTCAATCCTAAAAGCCTGGGATGATGACCTGAGCTGAAAGCAGACATTTCACCGACTGAGCCACCCAGGTGCCCCAAACATGCTATGCTTCCTTCTTAACACACACAAACACACACACACACACACAGCCTGTCCTTGGACATATCTTTCCACCCTGAACTCAGCACCGGAAAGTCCTCTGTCTTTCATAATGGAAGTACTTCTACCGCCAAGGGGTAATCATTTGCTAAACTATGCAAGAAACTCTCCCCTCATTACCGAGGTCAGCATAGGACTTGCCCAGTCTCTATCTGACATAAAACATAAGGCCAGGGGCACCTGGGTGACTCAGTTGGTTAAGCACCTGCCTTCAGCTTGGCTCATGATCCCAGGGTCCTGGGATGGAGCCCCATGTCAGGTCAGGCTCCGTGTTGGCAGGGAGTCTGCTTTTCCCTCTCCCTCTGCCCTGCTCATTCTCTCTCTCTCTTTCTCTCTCTCTTGCACGTGTGCGCACTCTCAAATAAATCAATAAAATCTTTAAAAAAAAAAAAAGGCAAAAAAAATCTAAATTCCATTCTATGTCTAAGACATTTCCCCCCAACATGTGCTGCCCCCCAACGGGCACAGGTCCATGACTCCTTCAGGGCAAACTCAAACCCTACTGTGATATATTCTCATAGCATCCTATCCTTGTTTGCAACACACTTGGCTTCGCAATCATCACTTTCTTGTTACGTAGTTATTTGTATAAAGTTGGCCTCCCCCAGCGGATTGTAAGGTTTGTGCTGTAGCTCTCCAGGCCCTCTAAAAATACTTAACTGCCTGCCCGAACTGCATTTCAACTTATTCTTGGGCTCCCTGGGCATCAAAGACGTCATTCTTTCAAGTCAAACTCAAGAACCTGTCTTGGTTACAAAAGTAAGGGTAGGCTTTGGGTCACGAAGCTGCAAATGGTCTACCGCTCCTCCACTGAGTCCTATCTGGTCTCTAGGTTTTCTCTAGAACAGTCATTCTCCCTCTTCCCACGTGAGCCGCACCTAGTATTCCCTAAAGAGGTACCACCGTGTCCAGGGTGGCTTCAGTTCTGAAGGAATATGGTCCCACTACCGGGAACAAGGGGGGAGCTGGAAATCAAACAGGTGACTGGCCAATAATTCCCTTTGCTCCAAGGACTGGAGACTATCACAGCTTGAAGATGTGAGGGATCCAAGATCTCAATGTACAGAAGAGGAAACTGATGCTTGGAAAGATTCACATCGATTGAGCCAGCATGCTGAACATTACCCACAACCCTGCCCTAAGCACAGCTCCAGTCCTGTCCATCCATCCAACAATCTGACAATAGCTAGGGCCTACTCTCCCAAAGTCACAAGGCTCAGGGTCACTTAGATGGGTCCTCCATCCACTACCGGCCCAAAGAAAGAAAGAGAGAGGGAGAGAGAGAGAGAAAGGAAGGGAGGAAGGAAGGAGGAAAAAGATAAGAGAGAAAGAAAGAAAGAAAGAAAGAAAGAAAGAAAGAAAAAGAAAGAAAGAAAGAAAGAAAGAAAGAAAGAAAGAAAGAAAGAAAAGAAAAGAAAAGAAAAGAAAAGAACCTATTACCTCACCTGAAGTCATCCTTCTTAGAGAGAATTGAGTTTTGGGGCACCTGACTGGCTCAGCTGTAGAGCATGCGACCCTTGATGTTGGGTTCTGAGTGCAAGCCCCACGTTGGGAATACAGTTTACTTAAAAAAAAAAAAAAAATAGAGAGTTGATTTTCTCTGGCAAACGGTATCAGAGTTCAAAGAACAAGGCTTCCAAACTCCCTCTGGGTATCCTCTTGCAAGGGGGGAAAGCACTCAAGATTTCCCTGTTTGTATCCCCAGGTAGGAAGAAAAATAAAACATCATCACTGGTACTTGCATCAGAGGAAGAACAAGGCAGCCATACTCAAAAAGATCAAACACAAAGACCACTTGAGATAGGCAAGGGTTGGTGCCAAGGCTGCCTAGAGAATGCTGGACAACGAGACTAATAATTACACAAGCAGGCCCAGGTACACTCCTATGACTCCAAGGCAACCATGATGTTAGACATCAGGCAACTCAGAAAGAGAAGTCGGCCCTGTCCTTTTCACGAAAGAACCAACAGGCTAGAGACGAGTAGATTGCAGAGGTGCATACTCTGAATTAGCCATTCATCTTGCATCTACTTAATCAAGGTTCTTTTTTTTTAAAGAATTTTTTTTAAAGATTTTTTTTTAAAGATTTTATTTATTTTTTTGAGAGAGAGAGAGCCAGCAAGAGAGGGAACACAAGCAGGGGGAGTGGGAGAGGAAGAAGCAGGCTCCCAGTGGAGAAGCCCGATGTGGGGCCCGATCCCAGAATGCCGGGATCACACCCTGAGCCGAAGGCCGGTGCTTAACAACTGAGCCACCCAGGCCCCCCTACTTAGTCAAGGTTCTGAACTGAATCTTCTCTCCAAGGATCTGAAGCAGGTATGCTGCGAGCATATGTTTAAAAACACACTTTAGTTGAATGCATAAGTAGCTAAAAACCATGCAGGGAAAATCCACCTTTGTTCCAGTGATGTTAAGTAGACTTTAAAGCCTGCTGGTAGGAAGAGGGGCAAAGCCCCAAAACCTAGATGAAGCCGTAATAGCTAAATCCTATGTAGCACTTTCCATGTGCCAGGCAATATTTTATGTACTTGACATATAATAATTCACATATCCTCACAAGAACCCAATCAAGGATGTAAGGGGCACACACATGACTCCAACAGGTTTATCAGCAGTGCCAATACTTAACCAACTCTTAAAAAGTTCTGAGCTTACACCACAAACATAAGCCGTTCTGTTCCTCCTACCTAGACAACACAATAGTGTTAAAATCACTTCCTCCAGAGTCAGAAGTGGGTTCAAGTCCCGACTGTATACCGCTTAGAACAACCAATTTCTAGGGCTGTGAGAATGAAATGAAACCTTGTGTGAAAACCATTCTACTAAGAAGTATGTAATTTCCATTAGGGCATATTTTGTCCCCTGCTGTGTTTCCAGAGTCTAGAACAGGAGCTGGCACAGATGTGAGTTTCCACCCGTTCTCAGCATGGGGTTGAGCCCCTCTCAACCCACCCAGAATCCCTTTCGCTCTCGCTTGCCTATAAGTGCAGGGCCGTTTTTGCCTCCTCCGGGGCTGCAGACAGTGCACCATCCGATCCAATGTTGCTTAGCAAAATCTGGCCATTCCAAAACGCCTTTCACCCCTGCTGTCTGCTCACCTCAGTGCTCAGGGCCAGTCTCCAGGGCTGCCTCTTGCCCTCCAACAGGCAGCCTCCCACCACCGGGACTCCTCCATCCTGGACTCTTAACACACAGATGTGCAGATAGATGCACAGCCCATAACGCCCCCCATCCTCAGCTGGGCCTTAGGGCGCCAGGGGCCATAAGGGAGAGAGGTCCCTGGGCAGCCCCAGGCCACTATTTGCGCCACGTGGCTACAGCAGGTGGAAGCCCAGCCCCCGCAGCCCCCCTGCCTGGGCAGTCAGGACAGAAATCCGAGCTCCCTCCGGGGATGTGGGGTCTAGAGGAAGGTGTGGTGGGCGGCCTCTTCCCGAGACCCCTTACCTGGTCCCGGGAAGAATGCACTGAGACAACTGCCAACAGAAGCACCCCGCTTTGGAAGCCGGGCCTGTACCAACCTGAGGCCTCGGCCCGGGCACCGCCCCTCACCCCGCCCCCGCCCTGCTCCTTTCCGACCAATCACAGGCTGGGCGGCACCCACCGGCCACGTGGGCGAGATTTAACCATTCGCAGGGTCTCCACCAGCCGGCAGCCGCCTCCAGTTGCTCCAGCAGCCCGCCTGCGTAGTGGGCGGGCACTTTGGCGCGCTTGCGCACTTTGGAAAAAGATGAGCTGGACCCCGCCCCGTACGGCTGCTTTGCTCCTCCGCTGTGCGTGCGAGGGACGTCGGGGGCGGTGCCGCAGCAGTTGCCCCTGGTAACGGGGAGGCAGGAGGAGGAGGAGGAGGGACTCGGCGGGAGGATGGTGAGTGTGGGGGCCCGGGCCCCTCCGGAGCTGGCCGGTCACCCCCCTCCCGTCCTCAGGCGCAGGGCGGGGCACTGCACTTGAAGCCAAGGAGGGAATGGGACGGCGCTCAGCCTGATGTCTGGGTTCTAGATTGGTTTCGGGGTGCAGTGGGGGGCCCCGAAGGTGGGCCCTTGGAAGGAGACCCGGCCTGGGGAGGAAGGCGGGGCTTGCATCGGGTCCAAAGCTAGGGGAAGGGGCTGGAAGGTTGCGTGGCTATCCCGGTACAGAGCCGGGGCTCCATCATTACTAGGGACTGAGGCGAGGGCGGATCCGAGTGACTGCGGAAAGCAGCCTCCGCATGCAGGCTTAGATCTTCCTAAGGAATCGGCCTCCCCGCACCGCTGGAAAGTGGGTCCACCGAGGTCCGGCCAGAAGCGGGGAGAAGGGTCAGCGCTACTGTCTTTGAGGTCTCCCCCGCGGTACCAGGGGAGATGGTAGCCTAGCTATCCTCTTGCTCGAGATGTGCGGGCCTCTGGGGGGAGGGGTGTAAATCCCAGCACACAAAGAGGTACCGCTTGTAAGGGGTGCCGGGTGGATTTTACGCCGTCTTGGTGCCTGCGTGGCAAGCTCACTTCTGCAGCAACGAGTTATTTATTTGCTGAGAGTCCTGTAAAGTCTGGTTGTTGCTAATGACCGATTTTCCCTTCAATACTTAATCCATATTGATGGAGGCAAATTTGCTGCCCGGTCCTTAGTATTTCATTTCAAACCTGTTGCAAACTTTTACATATGACCACACCAGAATCAAAGATCTTAATCTCACCTTGGGATCTCCAAACTAAAAAGAACGGGAAATTAAAACTGGACTGGCTGTCAATTGGCTTTTCTGTCAGACTTAAAGCTTTCCCAAATTATGATGTGTGACAGATTTGACCGTTGACACGCTGTTCCTTGTTGATTTCTGTGCAGTTAGTTGGAGGGTATTGAAATGGAATTGAGTAGTTTTAGAGCAAGTCCAAGCAAAATTGACTTTGAAGCGTTTAGAATAGGTTGGTTCGCTTACAAACTGCACAGAGCCAGGCACTCAATCTTAACAGTTACTTCCCCACACCGCGGTCCTTTTTGACGTTTAGAAATGTCGAACCATGTCCATTAATTTATGAAGAAAAGACTAGATGTCTGCAAGGGGAAAAAAATGCCTGCACCTTTGGCCAGATTATCCTATGAGTAAATTTTGATAGGAAAAATAATTGATTTTACATTGTCAGATTGTTAAAGAAGTAGAATTATTTGATCGGAAGTTGCCAATCACATTTCACACTTGCTACATTGCAGTATTATTAACCTCAGGCTAAACAGATTTTTACATGTTTTCTTTTTATTAATCATTCATACATGAGCTGTCCATTTAAAGGCTAAGTTTTTCTCAACAAATGAGTACAAACATAAATATTTACACAGAAAATAACTAGAATTGGAATGAAAAAGGCATGCCAAACCAACAGAGAATGAGATGTCATCATAAATGAGAAACGCATGAGAGTTGGCTAACTTTTCCCAGTTTGTTTATCAATTAAGTGGACTGTGTAATTTCATGATTGTTTAATTTATAACTACAGGCCACAATAAATTAACCACGGCTCATGTTTCCAGGTGCAGTTTGACACTGTAGACAGCAAATTGACAGTGCTTCAGCACTATTGTATACAACTGTTGTGTTCATTGATAAGACAGATTTTGTTTCTCTTTTTCTTTTTTCCTAAAATGAACAATATGAAATTAGGGCAAATCATTCTGGATTCTTTATCTGGTTTCCCAAATACATTTTTTTAATCTCCAAAAGTGTGAGCTATTCTTAGAACTGAAAGTGGAACATAGAATTTAAACCATCAGTGATGTGATTAAGTGTGTCGCATCTGGTATCCCACCCATCCCTGTGATAACTGTACAACTGAAGACTGAGTCCCAGGTTGTTGTTTTTTTTTTGTTTTTTTTTTTTGCTTTTTAAACGTTCAGCTATGACTAATGAATTTTATTTCTTATTTTAAAACCCAAATGTTTTCTCTGAACTTTTAGTCAGCTATTTTAGCCTGGCCTTTTGATATCAAGTCTTTGGTGAGATACTAAGATGACAGTAATGTTAGTGCATTAAGTAATCACTACTATTTAACAGATGACTCCTCCACTCAGAAATTATTTATGGAGTACTTTCTACATACATGAACCTAGCGGTAGTCAGCAAGCATGTTCAGCATTTGACGACTGTTCCTAAAATGGTGTTTTCTGGTCAGAAAATGGTCAGTGAAAAGTTAAAAAACAGAAAGACCAACACAACTACAGCTTTGAGTGTCTACTATGCACTACATTTTACATACGTTATCTCACTTATCTTCATAGCATTTTTCTTAAGGTATAAGTATTGTTCCCATTTTTTAGGTGTCCAGGGTTACACATGTAAGAAAGGCGAATTCAAGTCTATGAAATTCTGAAGCCCATACTGTTCTTTATTTTTTTATTTTCTTTTTTTTAGTAATTTCTACCCACAATGTGGGGCTCGAACTCACGATTCAGAGATCAAGAGTTGCATGCTCTACTGACTGAGCCAGCCAGGCGCTTCCGACCCCCAATGTTTTTGTTAGGACTCTGGTGAGGTGGGAACCCACTCTTCCTGAGGAAATACCCATATTTTGTTCCTCAGGAAACATTGTATTTATTTAGTAGAGAGATGAGGAGAAAGAAGAACCTTGGGTGAGGTTCTCCCTGTCAAAGCTATAGGAATTCTTGGAAGTTAATAAGGTCTCCCTGAGCAGCATACATTTTTTGTTAAAGAGGAAAAGATACATTGAGTCAGTTCCATTTAAGCTAGTTATGGGGAGTGCATGTACTTGACAGTCGGCTTACTAATTTTAATATTTAAATCTTAACTGCTCCTCACAGCCACATACACTTTCCGTCCACCATCACATTCCTCTCGCACCGTCCACCACCCCAGTTTCTCTGAATGACCTAGTTTGTATCATTTTAGGTCAGTGCACCATGCCTCTGCCAGTAGTTGAGTTTAAGCTGATTTTGAGGCAGATAAAATATCTGTAGTCAATAGCACATCTCTTCATAATTTGCCTGTAGAAAGTTTGTTTAGATGTTTTATGACTGAGTCAGACCACTTCTGTCCACCAGGGTGCAGATAACTTAAATGCACACATGCCGATAATAGACTTTATGCAATTAACTGAAGTTCTGATTTCTTAGATTGCCTTTAATGTCAAAGGAGTACAAATCCTACATAGAAATCATGTCTGTTTTGCTCACTGTTGTACCTGGATCACATTGTGGATATTTAATGTGAATCAAGGAAGGAAGGAATAGGCATTTTAACCAAAAATGCACTTTAAAAATTCATTTCCTTGTATTTATACTGCAAAACTCAGCCCCATAATAAAATTAACTTCTAACGGCTGTCTCCCTTCATCTGACATTTAAAATAAAGTATGGACACTTATGTTTAGAAACATGGACTTATTCTGCTTCTTTCCTCCAGCCTCTTAAATCAGCTTACTTTGTACCTTTCAGGCAGAACTCTGATATCTATAAATATCCTCTTCCCTATTTAGCAAACCCTGATAATCCCGTGATCCCCTGTCCTCGGTAGTTGGGTTAAGATGATGCTGTACTGTATTTGCATTTGCCTTCCCTAGACCATGCTTCAGATGCCATTTATCATTTTGATAGAAGAAAATAGTAGCTGGACTTTCCGTTTCACTGTAATTTCACTTAAAGGTGAAGCATATGAACTTATTGTTTCCTGATAAGGAAAATCACTCATTAGAGATGTAGAAGTATCATTTTTTGATACCTTTAGGTTAATAAAGTTTAGATATAGTTAGAATGTTTTTCTCTTCTGTGCTTTGCTTCTCTCCTTTTAAGATGGATAGAAATTACTTTCTCTTCATTGTTCAATTTTAAATATAATGAGTGTGTAAAAAGTCTCAGCCTGCACAAAACAGTATTTTTATTTACAGATTTGTTTTAAAAGACGAGACATGTGAAGAAAAACCTAAAACATTCATTTTGAACCTTGAAAATATTTTATAGAAACATCTTTCATGATTTCTACAGTCAGAGATAATGCATGAGAATTTTACCTGTACTGTTGTTTCATGTACTGATGTGATAAATTCCAGTTATTTTAGAATTTTATTGGAAGAGGTAATGAGGACATCTAATCAAGAACTCAGAATGAGTAGTACAATGTGTTTTCCCTGTTCTAGCCTTTTTATATTACCAGTCCCCCAAGGATCTCAGAATTCTAATTTTAACTGTTCTGAAAGGTGGTATTATAAATGAGTGATTGCAATGTAGCTAATAGAAGCCAGGGAGACTTCTCATAAATATAGTTTAAAAAAAGAATGGTGTCAAAGTATTCAAGGCCAGATAAGATAAAAACAAAAGAAAAATGTCATGCCAAAGGTGGGGGGGAGAAAAGAAGACCTGCCCGTCTTTTTGTTTGTTTGAAATCTATTCAATCACTCTTCCCTAAATCTTTTGGTATAGAATTTGTCTTTCTGTCTTAAACTAAATCTTCCATCTTATTGCTGGAAAAAACTGAGGCACAGAGAGGTTCATGTAATCCTTAGCAAGTCAGTGCAAATACAGAATACTAGAAATGGTAAACAAAGAGTCTCTGAGGCAGAAAGGAATTCTTAATAATTATGCGTATTTGCATATCATCGTCCAAAGACTCAGTTGTTGAGAATTATTTCACAGAATGGTTATTTGATCTTAGTGAACAGGCTGGTTTGAATTATTGCCTGGTGCAATAAGGATAAAAAGAAAATATAACCATTTTATATAATTCTAAGACTCAGCTTGAAGGAATTTCTGCTTGGGCTGGGAGATTAGATTATATGCCCTTTAAACTCTGGAATTCTTTGATTCTTGTTGTAACTCATGCCTCATTGGGACAAGACTGTCAGCTGCAGGACAGAACAAATAACTATCTTATACGATTTTTCTTATGTTCATAGCTAAAAGCGATATGGTTTATTTCTAGCCATTAAAAAAATAATAAAAACAAGAAACAAATATTATATTAAATTACTAGTCAAAAATACCCTGGTTAAATTGTGATCGTTTTTATTCTTCATGACCGACTTTGACAATGTTCTCACCTTTCTGTTGTATCAGATTCTTCATCTGAAAAACATAATTTATGCCATGCACTATCCTATAAGGTCTTGTGAAAATTAGATGGAAATAGTTTTGGGGTTTTTTTAGATGATAGAGTATTTTGAATGCTGAAGTCTTAAGTGTAAACTGAAATAAAGTCTTAAACAATTTTATACAACTTTTTGTTTTGGAGTGTGTGTGTGTGTGTGTGTGTAGCACAGTAAATTCTGGCACTTACTTGGGTGGATAATTGTATTTAATTCAACGTCTATTATCTAATGTCTGTCCAGTAAGTGCCAGGCATTGTGAGAGACCGAAACTGTAACCCTTACCTAAAGAAACTTCACTCTAGGAGAAGAACACAAAAACCAATTACCTACAGTCCGATATGATGTGTGCCCTAAGTGTATACGAAGGGCTTTAGGAACATGAATTGAGTAGTAGTTCACACTCCCAGAAGATGTGGGGTGACTGCTAAATTGAATTAATAGGAGGAACAGGAATAAGTCATGCTATTGATTGAGTTGCTGAATTTGCTGAAGTACTTCTGCCAAAACTTAGAAGGAGGAAGCAAATGGAATAAATGACATTGAACTGGAAAATAATACTGTGAGCACTCCACAACCAAGAACTTTTTTCAAGGAGGAGAAGATATTCTGATATCTACTAATATCAAAGTCAGTGCCCCAAAAGTAATCTCTCTTCTTCATGGTTGTTTAAGGGCTTGCTCTCAATTTTGCGCAAATTGAAAAGTGCACCAGACCAGGAGGTGAGAATCCTTCTCCTGGGTTTGGATAATGCTGGCAAGACCACTCTTCTGAAGCAGCTTGCATCTGAAGACATCAGCCACATTACACCTACACAGGTGAGCACTGCCCTGGCCCCAGGTGCTTGTGTGACATATGGAAAGTAATCATAGCAATATGGAAGGCAAGTGGGAAATACAATTTTGTCCACCCTCAAGTTTTGTTACTGAGAAAAGTCTATACAATTTAAAAATAATCTAAGATTTCAAAAACATACCAAGAGATTCCATAGGTACGAGGTATTTAAAGTAGTCAAATTCATAGAAACAGAAAGTAGAATAGTGGTTACCAGGGCCTGGAGACAGAGGGGATTGGAGGGGTTATTGCTTAATGGGCACAGAGAGTCAGTGTTGTAAGATGAAAAAAGTTCTGTGTGTGGCTGGTGTGATGGTTGCACAACATTGTGAATGCACTTAGTACTACTGAACTCTACACTCAAAAATGGTAAATTCTATGTTATGTATATTTTTCCAATTTTTAAATAAATCATTTAAAATAAGCATGTATAGGGGCTCCTGGGTGGCTCAGTCAGTTAAGTGTCTGTCTCCAGCTGAGGTCATGATCCTGGACTCCCAGGATCAAGCCCCGAATCGGGCTTTCTGGTCAGCAGGGAGTCTGCTTCTCCCTCTGCCCTTTACCCCACTTGTGCTCTCTCTCTCTTTCTCCCCCCACTCAAATAAATAAAATATTTTTTAAAAAATAAATAAGCATCTAAAATAAATAAGCATCTAAAATAAATAAGCAATCAACTCCCTTAGCTCTAAGTGATTACTTTGAAAAAACTAGCTTAATCATCTCATAATGAAATTAATATGTATAGAAAATACAGAGAGAGGGGCACCTGGGTGGCTTAGTCTGTTAAGCTTCTGCCTTTGGCTCAGGTCATGATCCCAGGATCCTGGGATCAAGCCCCACACCGGGCTCCCTGCTCAGCAGGGAGCCTGCTTCTCCCTCTCCCTCTGCCTCTCCCCATGCTTGTGTATGCGTGCTCTCTCAAATAAATAAAATCTTTAAAAAAAAAAAAAGAAAGAAAAAGAAAATACAGAGAGAATATAAAAGAAAAAGCCAGAGTACTGTGAGAAAAACTACTGTTAATATTTTCGTGTGTATTTTTCAGACCTAATAAATACAAATATGTATCATTTTTTTTAATTAAAAATTACCTCTATTTTTTAATCCAGTCTCTTTCCTAAGGCTAAGCAAGCAAAATACGAAGGATAAGACAACAGTGGTGCTGCCAGTGTGGAAGAAAGACAAATCCTAAGTGGAACAACCCTCCTCCTTTAGACCCCCTTCCCTGTAGGAAATCCTGAGAAAGCTTGACCTTTGACCAGCCCATTGGGTTTCCTAACTAGAGGACAGCCCCGTTGGTCTTAGTCACTTTAAAGTGTTTGAGCATTAGAGGTTTTAGCAAAAGCAGAGTTTTTCAAGCGTTTCCCACCCTGTACTGTGATGTAAGTTTGGTGTCAGGTTTGAATGGCTGTGCTGGTGTGTGTACTTCACAGCTTGTGAGTCTTACTGATCTGCAACTTTCTGCAGAAAAGTCATTTCAGTTGCTACCAAATGAGCAATTTTACAGCTTCTGAACAAATTTAATGTATAGCCTAAGGAGGAGCAAATTACAGTAGTCTAGCCTAGAAGGCCTAAAAACACATATTACTGTGTCAGGATTTCTGCCAGAAAAAGAAAAGTCTAGGGTTTTTTCTTTTTAATTGAGTATTAGCGGTAAGCTGTATCTCTTAAGAGTACCACTAAAATGAGGGCGTCCAGCACTGTGAACATGGAAATGAACTCTTAAGTTATGGACTCAAAGTTCCAATTCTAATATTCAGGCTTTATTTGATATGTTATAGGTGACTTTGTTATTATATAATGTCAAGTTTTCATATTTTTTTAAAAATTTATTTGAGAGACATGAGCCGGGGGAGGGGCAGAGGGCGAGAATCTAAACTGCGCACTGAGCGCAGAGCCCAACAGGAGGCCAGATCAGGAGTCCAACGCTTAACCAACTGAGGCACCCAAGCACCCCTTTTTCTTGTTACTTTTAAGTAGGCTGCACACCCAGCGAGGAACCCAACGTGGGGCTTAAATTCACAGCCCTGAGATCAAGACCTGAGCTGAGATCAAGAGTTGGGCGCTTAACCAACTGAGCCCCCCAGATGCCCCATATTTATTCTTTAAAAACAAGATTTCGGGGTGCCTGGCTGACTCAGTCAGAAGAACATGTGACTCTTGATCTCAGGGTTGTGAGTTTGAGCCCCACTTTGGGTGTAGAGATTACTTAAAAATAAAATATTTAACAAGATTAAAACAAAAACAAGTTTTCATTGTGTTTTTGTTTTATATTAGAAAAAGTAGGGGTACCAGGGTGGCTCAGTTGGTTGGGCATCTGCCTCCGGCTTGGGTCATGATCCCGGGTCCTGGGATCAAGCCCCATGTTGGGCTGTCTGCTCAGCTAGGGGCTTCTTCTCCCTCTCCCTCTGCCTGCTGCTCCCCTTGCTTGTGCGCACGCACTCTCTCACTCTCTCTCTCTCTCAAATGAATAAAGTCTTTAAAAAAAAAAAGAAAAAGTAATAGGCGCTCATTATAGTAAATTTACAAAATATAAGTAAAATTGCAAAACTAGAAATCACCTACAATGCCCAGACATAACCACTGTTAACATTTAAGAATGTATCTTTTTTTTCTATGCATGTATATGATGGGTATATTTAAAGATTTATTTACTTTTTAAAGATTTTATTTATTTTAGAGAGAGAGCATGAGCAGAGGGGGGGGAGAGGAAGGGGAAAGAATCTCAAGCAGACTCTGCACTGAACACGGAGCCCAGCGGCAGGCTGGACCTCACCACCCTGAGATCACGACCCCAGCCAAAACCAAGAGTCAGATGCCCAACCGACTGAACCACCCACGCGCCCCTTAAAGATACTGTTTTTAATTAATCTCTGTACCCCACATGGGGCTCGAAGTTACAACCCTGGGATCAAGAGTCGCATGCTCTACTGACTGAGTCACCCAGGCACCCCATGATGAGTATGTTTAAAATAAAAAATAAAAATGACAAGGCACCTAGGTGGCTCAGTCAGTTAATCATCTGCCTTCAACTCGCATGATCCCAGGGTCCTGGGATCAAGTCCCACAATTGGCTCCCTGCTCAGCGGGGGGCCTGCTTCTCCCTCTCCTTCTGCCCCTTCCCCCCACTCGTGTTCTCTCTCACTCACTCTGCTCTCTCTCTCAAATAAATAAATAAATAAATAAATAAATAAATAAATAAAATCTTTAAAAAAATATAAATGACTCATAAGAATATACCATATCATTTTCACTGAATAATACATCTTGAACATCTTTCTACATTATATATGTATATACTTAGGTAATACCCATCTCTAAATGTTTGTACCCATTATTATTTCCTTAGAATAATTTCTTAGATTTGTTGGTCGGATGACTTAATAGAATTTTTTTTTCTTTTGATGACTTATAAAATTTTTTTTGATGACTTACAGAATTTTAAGGCAGTTGATACATATGGTCAAATTCCAGGAGTTACTCTCGTTTATCTCCTGCTTCATTCCAGGAAGATTTGACATTACTGGCTTTGACATTTAATATTGTAGTTAATGTAGAATTTTTAAGCACACAGAAGTGGTTTTGTCAATGAGTCAGAATGAAGCTGTCTTTTACAATAAGCTTAAGCCACTTCCCTTCAGAGTTCTTAAACTTCTAATTTATACAGTCATTGGTGTCTTACAGGAGCTATAGTCAGCATCATCCCCAGGTATCCCCTAGAGTCTGTTTATCCTCAGTGGCAATTGGGTGGCAGCGTTCTTACACTGTCACACTGTGCCTTGTCCTTCTGCACGAGGCAAGTAGTATTGGCAGGCTGCCAGACGAGACAAATGTTTATGGAGGCATCCCCAGGCCCACTTCACTCCCGTTATCCTGGATGAAATGTCACTTCTGTGGTAGCAAGCTGTTGATTGGATTTTTCAAGTCCTGATTTCACTATATCGTTCTCAGAAAAAGATTTATTTTTTAATTATTACTCATGAAATGCCTTCTCTCCAAACCCCAGAGGTCTTGTTAATTTGTTTCTCTGCACACCAACTCTCAGCTCATAGTTGCACCTGCCCCTGATTTGCTCACCTTCCTCAAAGTTCCACCTTGAGTCACTGTCCTGAAAATGAATACTTTCTTTTCATCAGAAATGCTTATAAAAGAACAGTTTCCAAAGCCTGCTTGTTTACTTGCATTACTGTCTATAAGTGAGGGCCCCACTTCAGCGTTTGGACATGCTGTTCCAGGTCATCCCTTCCTCACAGGGCTAAGAGTCCAGTTACAAACCAGCTTCTCCCGTAGTGTCGTGACTTCAGCTCCCTCCTTTTCCTGATTAATCCATATGAAGAAATTTCTTTTTTTTTTAATATCATATTTTAGAGGATTTCTTTCTTTCTTTCTTTCTTTCTTTCTTTTTAAGATTTTATTTATTATTTATTTGACAGAGAGAGAGACAGCCAGCAAGAGAGGGAACACAAGCAGGGGGAGTGGGAGAGGAAGAAGCAGGCTCCCAGCGGAAGAGCCTGATGCAGGGCTCGATCCCAGAACGCTGGGATCATGCCCTGAGCTGAAGGCAGATGCTTAACGACTGAGCCACCCAGGCACCCCAATATGAAGAAATTTCTTAAAGAACCCTGTCGTCCAGGCTGTAGCTCTTGCCTTTTTTTTTTTTTTTTTGACAGGGAGAGAGAGAGAGCACAAGCAGGGGGAGCGGCAGGCAGAGGGAGAAGCAGGCTCCCTGTGGAGCAGAGAGCCCGACATGGGGCTCAAACCCAGGACCCAGGAATCATGACCTGGGCCAAAGGCAGATGCTCAACCAACTGAACCACCCAGGCACCCCTCTTGCCTCTTTTTAAACTTAGAATTTGTTCTGTTCTATTGAGTCTTCAGATTCAGCTTCTGTTTCTTTGTTAGTTAAATGTAATATTCTGTTAAATGTTACCATCTTGAGGATCCATCAGGAGGTGTAGTCTGTGTTAATTATCAGAACTATTCTCATTCCCAGGTGTCCTTGGCAGTTTGTGTGTGTGTGTATGTGTGTGCACGTGTATACACTTATTAGACAAAGCATCGTGTTAGCCATGACAGTAATATTGACTCCAAACCCAAATGAAGTAAACATGTAAAAACACATTTCTTTCTTCCTTATCATAGCACACTATTTTCAGTATTACCAGTATCACATTTGGCAGAGTACCTCATAATTAATAACATAGCTGTTAAATATAACTTTGTCAGAATTATGATCTCAAAGCTTAATAAAGCTTGGTGTTTTTGCCTCTGTTTCAGGGTTTTAACATCAAAAGTGTACAATCACAAGGTTTTAAACTGAATGTATGGGACATTGGTGGACAGAGAAAAATCAGACCATACTGGAGAAATTATTTTGAAAATACCGATATTCTCGTAAGTAGTCCTTCTGATGCACTAATTCATAGTTTTTTTCTGCAGTGTGTTAGGAATATTAACACTGTAATGTTCTTTCTTGTCAGTAATTCCACTGCTATAACATTAGTCACTATGAATTTAGGGCTAGCAAGAGGCTGCAGATTGTGAGAGAGAAACATCTTTGTATAATTTATATGTGAGTTTTGCTTTTGCTCAGTAACAATGTTGTGCCCACCCTCACCTTGACAAAATAAAGTATTAATTACCATAGTGAACTGAACATCAGAAGGGAAATCAACAAGGAAATCAACAAGAGTATCCCAAAGAGGCAACCAAGATGGTGGTGGAGGTCCTGGAAATAATGTTGCATAAGGAATGGTTGAAGGACAGATGTTCTTCTAGAAAAGAAACTTGGAACTGTTTTCAGTTGCTTCAAGAGCTATGTTAAGTCAGAGAGTTTTGCCTCATCATGAATAGTTCTAGAGGACTGGGTGAGGAGCAGTTTGGGGAGTATTAGGTGGTAGATTTTAATTCAGAATAAGGAAAAAGTCTCCTATCATTTTAACTGTCCAGAAGTAGAAGCAGCTGCCTTGTGTACCGGGGATTCCCTGGCTCAGGCAGCATTCCTTCAGGAAGGGCTGAGATTTAGCTCCCAGCTCACTGTCACGTTCTGTAGGACTACTGTTTCAGAATTCTCAGAGATTTCAGTATCCTCATACTCCTATCTTCATCCACCGCTCTCCAAACTCAGCCTCTTAGTTCATTCACCCTACCTTAGCTACTCTCTATCATGATCATGGCCTAAAACCAGGGGGTCTCTTGAACTTGGATAGGAAAAAAACCCTGCATATTATTTTCATTAAACTCTATGGAAAGTTTGCATTTACTACAATTCTGCCCATAGACAAGGAACTGCCATAAAGTCAGCCATGTTGGTGACTTCATTACCAATAGAAACCATCTTGCATCTCAAATAACTTCACTCTCTGCTTTTGCTTCCTATATGTCTTTCTACTGGATCATTCTATCGACATGCACACAGCCTGTGGCTTCTCTTGTTTAGAAACAAAAAACTCTTGTCCTGGCTGTGTATCCCATCCAGATACTGTCCTATTCCTCAGTTTCTCTTTAAAACAAAACTCTGTAAAAGAGTTTTGAAGTCTCTGTCCTCACTTCCTCCTCCTGTTTTCTCTTGAACCCTCCATTCAGGCTCACCAAGAATTCCACATTGCTAAGCTTTTCCATCCTCCTCTTACTTGACCTAGCCATACAGTTAATGAAGTCAGTCATGCTGTCATTGAAACATCATCTTCCCCTGTTTTCCAGAATACCATTCTATCTTGAATTTTCCTCATATCTCACTGGCTACTCTTTCTCAGTCTCCACTGCTATTTTCCCAAACCTTGTTTCCCTCCAGATGTTGGAGTGCTCCAGAGTTCAGGCCTGTGCTTGCCTTCTCTAAGTTGTGGCTTAAGTGACCTCATCCCATTTCCAGGCATTAATTACCACCTACATGCTGGTGAATCCCACCCCTTTATCTCTAACCGGAAACTCCCCTGAACCTCAGTTTCATGTGTAGGTAGCTGCCCATTGGACATCTCCACTTCAGTAGCTAGTAAGTCCCTCCATCCTCAACATGTCCAGAACCAAATTCCTATCTTCATCCACCCCTCTCCAAGCCTGCTGCTTCTACAGTCTTCTCAGTAAACGACAATTCCATTCGTCCAAAGACATTGGTGTCACCCTTGGCTTCTTTTCTTCTCACTCCCCACCTCTGACCTATCAGCCAATCCCATCAGTTCTACCTTCAGAATATTTCTAGAATCTGACCACTTCTTTCCGGCCCACTGCTACTGTGCATCGATTATTGCCGTGTCAACCCCACTAGTCTCCTTGCTTCTGCCTTTCCTCCCTAAAATCTCTTCTCAGCGCTGTATCTATAGTGATCCTGTTAAAATATAAGGTTCCCGGGCACCTGGGTGGCTCAGTTGGTTGGGCAACTGCTTTCAGCTCAGGTCGTAATCCTGGGGTCCTGGGATCAAGTCCTATATAGGGCTCCCCCTGCTCTGCAGGGAGCCTGCTTCTCCCTCTCCCTCTGGTGCTCCCCCTGCTTGTGCTCTTTCTGTCTGTCAAACAAATAAATAAAATCTTTAAAAAACAAAAACAAAAAAAACATAAGCTTCCCATCTCAGAATAAAGCCACAGTTCTTACAGTGGCCTACAAGGCCCCCTGCCTTCTGGCTTGTCTTACCTGTCTTGTCTTCCCCCTGTCTAACTTGGTGCCAGCCACACTGGCCTGCTTGCTGTTTCTGTAACACTGGCATACTGCTTGGTCCTTGGTCATTGCTATTTGCAGTGCTAGGATTCTTTTCCCTTAGATATCCTCATGGCTTATTCCCTCACCTCCTTCAAATCTCTGCTCACATGTCCCTTTACCACTGAGACCTTCTCTGATTACTATATTTAAAATTGTGCCTCCTATCCCTACCCTTCTGGCACTATAATTTTTCTTTTTTTTTTTTTCTTTGATCAGACTTATTGGTACTCATCACCATCAGAAATCTTTTTATTTATTACCCTTCTCCCCCCTGGAATGTAATGTCCACAAAGACAGGGACTTTGTTGTTTTTGTTTTGTTTTGTTTTGTTTTCCCAACTGTTGTATCCCCAGTGCTTAGAAAAATACAAAATGAAATAGACAAAAATTTGTAAGATATACTTCACTAGAATTTAAAACTTCTGCTCTGAGAAAGACACTGTTAAGAAAATGAAGAGACAAGCCACAGACTGGGGAAAATATTTGCAAAACACACATGGGATAAAGTACTTGTATCTAAAATATACAAAGAGGGGTGCCTGGGAGGCTCAGTTGGTTAAGTATCCAACACTTGATTTTGGCTCAGGTCATGATCTCAGTGTTGTGAGATCAAGCCCCTCGTCGGGCTCCACACTGAACATGGAGCCTGCTTAAGATTCTCTCTCCCTCTCCCTTTGCCCCTCCCCCTCCTAAAATACACACACACACACACACACCCCTCCTAAAACTCAACAATAAGAACACAAACAACCCAGTTAAAACTGGGCAAAAGACTCCTCACTAATGAAGATGCACAGATAAGCATATGAAAGATCATCAACATCTTAGGGAACTAAAAATTAAAACAATGAAATGTCACTACGTACCTACCAGAATGGTTAAAATCCAAAAAACTGGTAATACCAAATGCCTGCAAGGAGGAAGAGCAACAGGAACTCCTATTCATTGCCCGTGGGAATGCAATAGTACAACCACTTCGGAAGACAGTGTGCAGTGTCTTTTTTTTTTTTTTAAGATTTTATTTATTTATTCGACAGAGATAGAGACAGCCAGCGAGAGAGGGAACACAAGCAGGGGAGTGGGAGAGGAAGAAGCAGGCTCCTAGCGGAGGAGCCTGATGTGGGGCTCGATCCCAGAACGCTGGGATCACGCCCTGAGCCGAAGGCAGATGCTTAACCGCTGTGCCACCCAGGCGCCCCAACAGTGTGCAGTTTCTAACAAAGCTAAATGTAATCTTACTAAACTGTGTGATGCAGCAATCACTCTAATCTACCCAATTAGATGAAAATTTGTGTCCATACAGAATCCTGCACGTGAATGCTTATAGCAGTTTTATTCATAATTACCAAAAATTGGAAGCAACTGAGTTGTCTTACAGTAGGTGAATGAATAAAGAAACTGTGGTACATCTATATAATAGGGTATTATTTCCTGATAAAAAGAAATGAAAAAAAAATTTTTTAAAGGGGCTATCAAGCCACAAAGTGACATTTCATTGTTTTAAATTTTAGTTCCCTAAGATGTTGATGATCTTTCATATGCTTATCTGTGCATCTTCATTGGTGAGGTGTCTTTTGCCCAGTTTTAACTGGGCTGTTTGTGTTCTTATTGCTGAGTTTTAGGAGGGGTGTGTGTGTGTGTGTGTGTGTGTGTGTGTGTGTGTGTATTTTAGGAGGGGGAGGGGCAAAGGGAGAGGAAACTTAAATGCATATTGCTAAGTGAAAGTCTGTCTGAAAAAGGATCCATACTCTCTGTTTTCAACTATATGACATTTTTAAAAAGGCAAACTATAGAAATTAGTAAAAATCTCTACAAGTAAAAGATTAGTGGTTGCCAGAACTCCCAGGGGAGAGTGGAGGGATGGATGAATAGGTGACATTAGGCTGTTTAGAGTGACAAAACTATTTTGTATGAAACTGCAAGGTGCACACATGTTAGTTTGGGTCAGTCAAAAACTGTAGAACTTTAAAATACAGAGAATGAACTTGATGTATCCGTATTGGTTCATGAATTGTGAGAAGTGCACTACACTAATGCAAGAGGTTACCAGGGAGACTGGGGGAGGGGATGGAGGTGGGGTAGGTATACAGAACTCTCTGTGCTATCTATCCAGTTACTCTGTAAATAAAAAACTGCTTAAAAATTAAAGTGAGAGGGGCGCCTAGGTAGCTCAGTCGGTTAAGCATCTGCCTTCGGCTCAGGTCATGATCCCAGGGTCCTGGTATCAAGTCCTGCATCAGTCTCCTTGCTCAGTGGAGAACCTGCTTCTCCCTCTGCCTGCCTCTCCCCCTGCTTGTGCTCTCTCTGACAAATAACTAAATAAAATCTTTTTAAAAATTAAAGTGAATTAGGGGCACCTGGGTGGCTCAGTCGTTAGGCATCTGCCTTTGGCTCAGGGCGTGATCCCGGCATTCTGGGATCGAGCCCCACATCGGGCTCCTCTGCTGGGAGCCTGCTTCTTCCTCTCCCACTCCCCCTGCTTATGTTCCCTCTCTTGCTGGCTGTCTCTCGCTCTGTCAAATAAATAAATAAAATCTTTAAAAAAAATAAAAAATTAAAATTAAAGTGAATTAATTAAACTATACATTGAAATCAAATCATTATGCTATACACCTTAAATTTATACAGTGCTGTATGCCAATTATACCTCAATAAAACGGGTGGTGGGGAGCTATAGATTTTTCTTGTGCTTTTTGAATCAAGAATTAGGGAAAAGCAGGTGGCTGAGAGAACAGTTCAGTCTGTTCACCTGCTGGATTAAGGTACTTTGAAAGAAATACCCAAATAAAAGCAATATATAAGGACATTAATGACCATGAAGATTAATAAGGAGACCTCAATCTTTCTGGTCTACTTTTAAATCACAAGCTCTAACACCTTGAGGGGAGACTGCAAGGTAGTTGTAACATGACCCAGATTCCCCATTTCTTACTAGCTGAGAGTGCCCCGGAATTATCAGACAACCCAGGAAAAGTCTGAGCTACCTGAAAGGAGCTTTCTCCAGCTACCTTAGGCTGCCAGTTCCAGACAGTGTTTTGGATTCCAAGTTAATCTTTCATTATTTTCCAGTACCGTTTGAGATTAAACAAGTCTGGGGGAGCCGCTGAGTCCCTGGGGTTAGATTCTAAGGCCTTGTGACTCAGCCCAGTCTGCCAGTTTCATAAGCGGCTTGGAGTGGCAGTGGTTAATGGGTTATATTAGTTTGCCCCTATTTAATAGTCTTTCATTGTTGGTTGGAAAGACCTATTACCCTAGCCTCCACACTGCCTAGAAGAGCAGGGTCAAAGCTTGACACATTTAGTTACCTGGTTAACTCTTTTCATTTATCTCGAGTGCGATAAGAAATTCTTACTTACTTTATTTTTTAAAGACACATTCAGCATCATGATCAGACTATTAAATTTAGCAATCAACAGCATGGGTGCAAAAAAAATAAATCTACATTAAAACCCTCTGTTGGAATGCTTTACACTTTCCATGGAACAGAAACTAAAATAACCTGTTAGACAATTAGTCACAAATCCAGTCCTTGAGTTTTTTGCCCATACACGAGTATTGTCTAAAACTTGTCTTCTTTGTAGCAGCTGGGCCCTGCCACCACTGTGCTTGGGTGAGGTCACAAATCCGTTATAACCTGTAGCTACCCTGTCACTTGCCTGGCCCTCCTGTCCTGCTCAGCTTTGTTACCTGGCAATAATGAAAATCCACTGCCACCGCCAGAGCTACTGCTGCTGCTGGAACCCATAGCTACCTTGGTGTCATGGTTTGGCGAAGTATTGGCCTCCACCACCATAGGGGCCAGAGCTCCTGCCTCCAAAATTTCCTCCTTTCATGGGTCTAAAATTTGAAGATTGATTGTTGTCATTGCCAAAACCATTACGCCTTCTGCCACCTCCAGGGTTGCTTCCGTCATTACCCAATCTGTTAGAGCCGTCCCCACTGCCGCCATAGCCACCCACCACTACTGCCACCAAAGCCTACCTTGCCACTGAACTTCCCTCCATGACCAAAGTTGTCATTCCCACCAAAACCACCTCCATCACCACCACCGAAGTTTCCAGAACCACTTCAGCCTCTTTGGCTGGATGAAGCACTCGCCATCTCTTGCTTAGATGGGGCTTTCCTTACTTCACGGTTGGGGCCATTCACGGTATGGGATTTTTGAATGACAATCTTGTCTACAGAGTCATGGTCATCCAGTATTACAAAAGCAAAGCCTCTCTTGTTGCCACTGACTCGGTCAGTCATGATTTCAATCACTTCAATTTCCCCAAACTGTTCAAAATGTCTTGGTGTTCTTCGTTGTCTTCTTTCATGCCACCAACAAAAATCTTTTTCACACTTAAGTGGGCACCAGGCCTTTGAGAATCTTCTCTTGAGACAGCCCTCTTTGGCTCCACAACTCTTCCATCCTCCTTAGGTGGCCTTGTGTTCATGGCTGCATCCCCCTCCTCCACATTGGCATCCATGACAAACCCAAAGCCTCTGGAGCCCTTGGTGTTTGGATCTCTCATTACCACACCGTCCGTAAGAGTTCCTCATTGCTCAAAATGGCTCCTCAGACTCTCATCAGTTGTTTCAAAGCTCAAACCTCCGGTGTAGAGCCCCCACAGCTGTTCAGGCTCTTTGGGAGACTCTGACTTAGAGCTGATGGCAGTGGGAGGGGAGACTTTAGTGATGCTTACTTTTTGGCGCCCACAGGCAGAAGGGAGTAATCCCAAGAAATTCTTACTTTAGAGCAGGTGTTGACAAACCGATCCAGCCTGCCTCCTATTATTATGTAGCCTGTGAGCTAAGAATGATTTTCACATTTTTAAGTGGGGGGGGGAATCAAAAGAATAAGATTTCATGACACATGAAAATAATATGAAATGTAAAGTTCAGAGTCCGTAAATAAAGTACTGTTGGAACACAGCCATGTCCCCTTGTTTACGGATTTTCTATGGTTGCTTTTGCACTACAATAGCAAAGTCCAACAGTTATGAAAAAGATTGTATAGGCAGCAGAGCCTAAAATATTTACCACCTGACCCCTTACAGAAAAAGATTGACAGACCCCACTTTCGAGCATTAAGTGGTTCTCTAGAGGTTTGAAAGAGTCAGGGTTCTTAATCTCAGGAAACAAACAGGGTTGCTGGAGGGGAGGGGGTGGGGGATGGGGTGGTTGGATGTTGGACACTGGGGAGTGTATGTGTTGTGGTGAGCGCTGTGTATTGTATAAGACTGATGAATCACAGACCTGTACCCCTGAAATGAATATTACATTTAAAAAAAAAAAGAACGAGATGGAAACACACACACACACACACACACACACACAAAGCGCAACTCCTAAAAGTGCCAGTTATTCTCAGGGAAGAGGATATTGAGAACAGCTGACTTCAGCTTTAATAATTTGGGGGAAATGACTAAGAAATAAAACTTGAGGGGTCATAGAAGGGAGGGGATAGAACGTCCCATTTCTCTTAGACCAGAAGATAACAGCTTTTTGATAGATTAAAAATGCATAGTTTTTCAAGATATGGTCATATTATCAGTTTTGTGTTCAGATGCAACATAATATAAACAAAGTAACGGTGTCATCATTTCCATATCCAAAGTGTAAGATATCAAGCGAGAGATCTCAAACAATCATCTCCCGTATTTTTTCCATGATATCATTCACACTTGAGCCTCAGTACTTCTAGAGCACAAATAATTGAAAACCACATTACCCAGAGACCTCCTCTGTCAGTTTCAACTTCCTCTTAGACTTTTGCTGGAGCTACCATACCAAGCCCACTTGTTAGTGTCATCGTTCCTTATCTCTGCCTTCCCCTCTTGTGGAGAAATACTTAGGAGCAGTTAAATGGCCAAAAGGTGGTAGCAGGAGGGAGGAGGACCAGAGCAAGAGGGGAAACAAAGAGCCCTCCATTCACATAGCTGGATGACTAACTTGTCTCTGGATAATCTAGAGTTGGTTTAATATCCATCAAGAAAAATCTCTCTAGGGGCGCCTGGGTGGCTCAGTCATTAAGCGTCTACCTTCGGCTCAGAGCGTGATCCCGGGGTCCTGGGATCGAGCCCTGCATTAGGCTCCTCCGCTGAGAGCTTCTTCCTTTCCCACTCCCCTTGCTTGTGTTCCCTCTCTCGCTGGCTGTCTCTCTCTGTCAAATAAATAAATAAAATCTTTGAAAAAAAAAAAAAAAAGAAAGAAAGAAAAATCTTCTCTAGCTCTTCCTCATACAACCAAGTAAAAATTTAAAAGCATCTGCCAAGGAAGATATGAAATGGCTTTGCTTAGGTAAAGCATCGTTCTGAGTGCCATGGATTATAACTTCATTTTAGAAGAGCTTTATTAAACTTGATTTTTGGAATCCATAATTTTTTTTAATGATTTTTTATTATATTATGTTAGTCACCGTACAGTACATCCCCGGTTTCCGATGTAGAGTTCGATGATTCATTAGTTGCGTATAACACCCAGTGCACCATGCAGTACGTGCCCTCCTTACTACCCATCACCGGTCTATCCCATTCCCCCAACCCCTCCCCTCTGAGGCCCTCAGTTTGTTTCTCATAGTCCATAGTCTCTCATGTTTCATTCCCCCTTCTGATTACCCCCCTTTCTTTATCCCTTTCTTCCCCTACCAATCATCCTAGTTCTTATATTCCATAGATGAGAGAAATCATATGATAATTGTCTTTCTCTGCTTGACTTATTTCACTTAGCATTATCTCCTCCAGTGCCGTCCATGTTGCAGCAAATGTTGAGATGGAATCCATAATTTTTAAAAGTATTTTAAAGTAATCTCCACTCCATCATGGGACTCGAGCTCACAGCCCTAAGATCAAGAGTCACACACCCCACTGACTGAACCAGCCAGGTGCCCCAGTCCATGTTTTAAGATCAGTCAGAGACACTATAAATATTTAACTTTCCCTGATACTGTGAGAGTATTTTTTTCTTCCTTTTTTTTTAAGATTTTATTTATTTATTTGAGAGGGAGGGAGAGAGAGAGAGCAAGCGAGCAAGAGCACAAGATCAGGGAGAGGGGGAAGAAGACACCCCAGTGAGCAGGGAGCCAGATGGCCGCTAGGTCCTGGGGTCTTAGGATCCCAGGACGCTGGGATCATGACCTGAGCTGAAGGCAGATGCTTAACCGACAGAACCACCCAGGTGTCCTCAGAGTATTTTTTTTCATTAGTAGTCTATTTTTTGATAAAGTTTCTTAAAATTTTTTTTTACTTGACTAGATTAATAGCTATTAAAAAAAAAAAGATAGGTTAACCTTATCCTTAGCTACTGACCAGAAAAAACAGATATTTGAGTGAAAATGTGAAGACACTGGACAGCAGAGGAGAGGCAGGCGACAGGGATGCAGAAAAACAAATTGTGGGATCAGCAGAGACTGGCTTGTGCTAATGACTTTTTCACTTGGCCCTTTTAATAAATGGGGCAGTTGTTTTGTAGACTCTCTCCTGGAATTATTGTGTAGTAATTTTCAAATTTTATAAGTTATGTGAGAAGCATACTAAATGATAGAATTTATGTGTAGTTTAGGAAAATCCTCCTTTGAATCTTTATTTTGTCCTTAAGTAAATTCTACCCCCAACATGGGGCTCAAAATCATGACCCTGAGATCAAGAGTCACATGCTCCCCCAGTGGAGCCAGTCAGTTGCCTCCTTCTTTTGAAACTTTTAGTGAAAATGTTCCCATGAAATTTTCTGTCAGGGGCACCTGGGTGGCTCAGTCATTAGGCCTCTGCCTTCGGGTCATGATCCCAGGGTTCTGGGATCAAAACCTGCGTCAAGGCCCGGATCGCATTGGGCTCCCTGCTCAGCAGGAAACCTGTTTCTCCCTCTCGCACTCCCCCTGCTTGTGTTCCCTGTCTCTTTCTCTCTGTCAAATATATAAATAAAATCTTTAAACAAACAAAAATTTCCTGTCAAAGCAATAAATAGCAAGTAATTTAGCAATTTTAAGTTAAAAATGTCTTCCCATTCACCTTCGGACTCTGGTGTTTGGTGATCTTTCTTGTTTGTGATTTAAACCATCTTTCCATTCCTCCTTTCTCTCCAGTTGTCTGTGTTTCATCATATCAAACATCAGTTTCTTAACTGTATCTTTGTCTTCTCAACCTGTCTCAGCCTCCTCTTTCCACTCTTACCTTCTTACTCACACCCTTTGCTCCCAAGTAGAGTTTTTCCTACTTTGTAATTACTTTCTTGCCCAGTGACCTGCCCGCTACCTTCAGGCAGCCCCCTGAGCCCAAACCACCCCCCTACCATCACCTGACCCTCCCTCCCTCCCTCCCATCTTCTTGCACTGTTCCCTGAGTGAAGGTCATCCTAATCCACTGTAGACTCCCCACTAATTCCAATCCACTCTATATAGCGAGCTTTACTCTCCCACTGCATTCCTTCTTTCCACATCTATGTTTATACGATGCCTGCTACTTGAAAAATGCCAGCCCCTCCCAGAGAAAAACAGAGCTACCACCATGTTCTTCATGTTGACTTATCAGACAGTCAGTATCAAATCTGGAGTATTTGTGGGCAGAGCCCATTAATCCATGTGTTGACATTGAGTCAGAGTAATATTAACAACAACAACAATAAGGCTGCAAAAAAAAAAAAAGAAAAAGAAAAAATACCGAGACCAAACATGCAAATCTTTCCTCTTCCTGTGATTCTCCATGAAAGAAACATAGGTAGAGACATAGGGTATTCTTCAGAGGAAAGGCTGACACTTGGTTCCAGGTATAATATTTAGCACGAGTAACTCTAAATGAGACAGCATCAAGCAAAGGAATTTTAATTTTTCTTTCAAAAGAGAGCAAATGTTCGGAGTAGCATAGAATTATTTGACATGCATACAGAAATGCCTGTGTGCATTACAGTGTACCAGTTTATGTAACTGAAGGGAGGGAAAGGTGAGACTTGCAGGTGGTTTTTTGTTTTTGTTTGTTTTTAGTAAAGATTTTATTTATTTATTTAGAGAGAGAAAGCACAAGCATGGGGACCTGAAGGCAGAGGGAGAAGCACGTTCCCCACGGAGCAGGGAGCCCAATGTGGGACTCGATCCCAGGACCTTGGGATCATGACCTGAGCCAAAGGCAGATGCTTAACCACTGAACCACCCAGGCGTCCCGTTTTTTGTTGTTTTTAAGTGAATATGCTCTTTTAAAAGAGTGTTTTCATAATACCACTAGTTTAATAACAATTTTAAATTATTTAAAGAAAGTTTGCAAATTTGATAATTTTTAAGATTAGCAACTGGGAAAACATTTAATATGTCATTCAATGAAAGGGGAAAAAAAAGGCCTACAAGGGGCACCTGGTAGGCTCAGTCGGAGGAGCATGCGACTCTTGATCTCAAGGTCGTGAGTTAGAGCCCCACATTGGGGGTAGAGATTACTTAAATAAATAATATTTTTTTAAAAGGCCAACAAAATTATATCTATAATTTTCTTTTTTAATTATGAAGAAGAATTAGAAGGGAACTTTCACAAGAAATTAAAATAATTAATGTGTTTGGGTTCTATAACTATAGGCGATTTTTCTCCTTTGGTCTTACTTCATTTCCCTTATTGTTATTATAGGATGTTATTTATGCAATTAATAAAATACAGTGATGGGAAAGAAACCTTGGGATTTATAATTTATGGTGACTTTCGAGACTTCTCTTACTTCTGGAAAAGCCTGTGCCCTTGCTATTTCCAATTCTTGATCTTAACCTCCCAGCAAGCCTGAGAAGGTGGGAATGGAATGGAGATCAGTGGGTCTCCTACCTTGGCACCTGAAGTCAGCGTACAGTTAATACTGCAGAATATACTTTCAGAGCCATGATGCTCCAGGACTGTGGTACTTGTAAATGCCTCAAAACACCACCCCTTCCTGACAATTTGGAAAGCAGAACAGCAGAGAGCTCAAGAGCACCTGTGGACTTTACTGTCCGGTAGGCCTGAGTTTGAATCCCAGTCTTGTTAGAACTTGGGCATAATACTTAACTTCTTTGGGCTTATGTTTATCTATGTATAAAATGGGAAAATAATGAAATCTATCTCAGAGTCATAGTGAGGATTAATAGGGTAAATCTAAGCAAGAATGTTCAGTGAATACACAATAAATGTACCTATTTTTATCCTTCTTGGCTCTCCTGACATCTACTTTGGAGCTTTGCTGGGCATATTTTCTGGGTATCCCCCTTTAATCAATCAATCAATTAATTAGTTTATTTTGCATCCATAGATGAGGTAAGAGTTTTCAGTTCAGTTTCCTTTAGTTGTGCTAATGAGAAATCTGCCGCCTGGGGATCCTCTGCTCCTTCTGCGTCTTCTACGTCATTTATAAAGTAACCTTCTCCTTTTACTTTACAGATATATGTAATTGACAGTGCAGACAGAAAAAGATTTGAAGAGACGGGTCAGGTAAATAATTCTTCTGTTGAGATATTTTCCAAATAACTGGGTATTCATTAATCTACCTTGTAAATGTATGAGAACGAGGGAGGAATTTTTTGTTTAACCTTTGCAGCTTAAACAACCCAGTCATTCTGGCAAGCAAGCAAAAATACTAGTTGCAAAAAAAATAAAAAATAAAGGTTGCCTGAAAGAAAATTAGTTGAGAGTCCGTTAAGCTATTTTTTGATTACAGCCTTTTAGTGTTAGTCAAATTAAATAAATAAGATATAAGCAAATGGAACTTACCACCATGCCCAAAAGCTCTTCAGGTCTCTTCCCAGGCCACTTAGAAATGAACCCAGAGGAACAATTCACTTGTCATTTCTATGTACATTTTTCAATAGCGGCTTAATTGATCCAGGGGTACCTCTGACAAATTTGAAGGGATGGGAGGAAATATGCAAGCCAAGACTAAGTTGCCCTTGTTTCCAAGCCAAGAGAGAGAGAGACTTTGAACCCAAATATGGCTTCACATGCAAAGTACTTGTCAACATGATTACACGGTGAGATTCGTGTACACAATTTTAAAAAGAGAAGCAGTGGGCATCGACCATTTTACCCTGATGGAGTATACTGATAAGAAGCAAGGAGTAGAATGACCTCTTTAGACAAGTGTGCAGAGTCCTTGGCCTGTGTCCTAAACTACCACAGGTGGCATTCTTCCTAAACTTCCAAGGTAGCATTCCCCATGTTTATGTTCCCTTTTCCTGAAAATTAGTTTGAGAACTCCTTTCCATACCTTGATGATTTCTCATATCATCACTCATGTGAAGCAATGCTAAACATGAGCTTAGAGGTAAAGGGTATTAATAGGATGACCTGCCTCTTGAACCACCCAGTTCCCTGTGACAGCTCAAGGGTCCTAAGTAGCTCAAATGTGAGTTTAATAGGGAAGAGGTGAGTCCTCGTAGGTAAATATACATCCTCTCTTATGCTTATTGCAGACAGAATCAACATACAGTTAAGACCCCAACCAACAACCAAAACATCAGACACATTGCCAGACGAACTAAGGTAGTCATTTCAGGATGTGAGTTTGATGAAGTGCAGTGCACGTGCATGCAGGCTTTGAAGGTAGAGACTGATGAAGCAGCATTATAATCTCCAAAGTCACTGTCATTTTCAGTTTAAAACGTGTGTGTGTGCGCGCGCGCCTTTAAAGTCGTTTGCAGATATCCTTGAGTACGTTTTAAATCTCCATCCACAACTGTGTTCTCCTCTGAACATTGTTTCTCAAAGTATGATCTCTGAATCCATAGCAGAGCCACTTGCAGAGTGTGTTGAAATGCAGATTCCTAGGCCCTACCTCAGACTTTCCACAGTCAGCATCTCTGGGGTAGGCCCAGGAATCTGCCAGGGGATTCTTCCCCAGGCTCAAGTCTGAGAACCATTGCCCTTAGAAGTTGCTAGTTGATCAGCTTAACACTTCTGTTTTTTTCTAGTTAGAAGTACGTGGTTAAATATCACAGATTTCATCCTTCCCTTCCCATCCATTCCCAAAATGATCCAGGAACTAGCTGAATTACTGGAGGAAGAAAAACTAAGTTGTGTGCCAGTGCTCATCTTTGCTAACAAGCAGGATTTGCTCACGGCAGCCCCTGCCTCCGAAATCGCAGAAGGACTAAACCTGCACACCATCCGCGACCGCGTCTGGCAGATCCAGTCCTGCTCAGCTCTCACAGGAGAGGGCGTTCAGGTGAGATTACGAGAAGGCTTGGTTACCTGGCAACATGGCTCCCAACCAGCGTAGTCTGTCTCATTGGTTGAACTGAACTAGATAGAAAAAGATACGAAACAAATAGCCTTTGACTGGCAGNTGAACCGCTCCAGGATGTGAAGGGCATGGAGGAGTTTGGTTCTTTTTTACTTAGCAACCAATCTGATAATCATTATTCCAGGAAAGCCACAGATAAACCACCCCACATGAGGGACAAACTACCCCATTGGGTAGGAGGTCAGAACAGAAGACCTTCAAAGATGCTTTCTAACTAGGATTCTTTGATGATTGGGTTGGGGGTTTTGTGTTGTGTCTACTATTACGGATGCTAAATACTTGTGCTCCCAAGGTACCGGCCGACAACAGTCATGCACACCAGTTATCCTAGAAGTGTTTTCATTTTTCTCTTGGCCAACTCCCCTGCCCTCAGGGCTGGTGTCTCTTTCCTGCTGCTTCAGGTTGGTTTCCCACTGGGAGGCTTCCGCTGACAGCCCCATGCTTTATACCAGGGAGCTATAAACCGCAAGAGCAGTCTCCCCCTTCATTTGATATTAATTTAGGGCAGAAAATGGTTGTACCCCAGCTACCTGAGAGCCTGCATCCTCAAAGAGTGAGAAACAGTTTCAGCTCTGATGCTTCCCACCAAGCAGCCTCAGACCAGTCGACAGGGCGACTTCTTTATTCTGGAGCCCCAGCATGCCGACATGCCTCAATTTAAACATCTGGTCTACCTGCCAGGGAAGTGCCACAGTGCTGTGAGAACCAGACAGTACTGCTCTAAGATGCTGTGGGGGGATTAACAACATCTGAAGAAACGGAATCTTCCCCCATTGCCATATGGCGTGTGTCACAACAGCACGGCCAGCTTGCTTTTCTCTCAACTTGGTTCGTTGCGATTTGATTCTTCATTTTTGTCCTGCAGCCTCTTTCCATTTCCCTTCTAATGCTCTTCTTCCCTGTCTCCTAAGACATTTGACATTGATTGGTCTTAAAACTGCCTGACTGCTTTTATCTCAATCAAATAATCACTTCCAAGAATTATCTCAGTCGTTCCATCTGTTTGCTGCTTTGGCTTTTTTTCTTTTTTGTTACACGAACCGCTGGAGCCGGCTTCTCTGCCGGGCCTCTAGATCAGAGGGCAGACCAGTCCACGCTGGCCGAGCGCCTCCTCCTCCAGACTCCTCGATACCTGCGCCCTCGGAAGCTCTCTGTGCACGTGTGTGTGTGCGTGTGTGTGTGTGTGTGTGTGTGTGTGTGTGTGTGGTGGCNGCGGCGGCTCTCAGGTAGCCAGAGAGGCCCTCGGCTGTGTCCCCAGAACAGATGCCAGAGCTCTGTGGGCCTCTGTGAGGTTTCGGCTTAGGAGGGGGCAGGCGTTCAGTATTAGGTATTTCCTTCCGTCCTAGACTCTGGCTATAAAAGTAATATATTCTCATTATGAATCATGTACAAGTATATAAAACTAAAAACTGAAAAGTTCTTTCCTTTCCCCTAATCCCACTTGACAAAGGAACTAATCGCACTAATAGTTCTTTTTTTTTTCTTCTCAAGCCTCTTCTATAAAATTGCAATCACATATGTGATTATATTTCTACCAGGTTTCAAATTAACTGCATTTTTCAGCTTAATTTACAAGTTGGTCCAACGAGTAAACCACAACCCAGCATGTTTTTGATGGGTAAAATCTGATCATTTCATTTAGCTTCTCACTTAAAAAAAAGAAACCCAAGTTTTGCCTAAGGCAGTTCCCTGGATTGTGCATAAAATGGTATTCATGAGGCCTGAGGTTATTTTGGTGTGGAGGCGGCCCAGGAAAGGATAATAGCTTTCTTGTGTTTGTACAAACTACTTCAGGAAGAGGATTCTGCCTCTCCAAACGGTTTAGAACACAAATATAGAAAGTAGAGAACAGGGGTGCCTGGTTGGCTCAGTTGGTAGAGTGTGCGACTCTTGATCTTGGGGTTGTGAGTTTGAGCCCCAAGTTGGGTGTATAACTTAAAAATTAAAAAAAAAAAAAAAGGAAAGTAGAAAACTCCTGAGAAAATGGGAATTGACAGCTCTGTAATCTTCCCTGGGCCGGAGTGTTGAAAGGAAAAAAAAGCAAAGCTGGAATTAACAGTGAGGCTCTTGTTTTCTTCAGCCAGCCTTAGGGATGTCAAAAGGAGGGCTAGAGTTATCTAGAATCAGTATTTAGAGTATTGGCATTCAAGGCAAGGGTGCTTCGTCAGAGGAGCCTGGAGCTTGGGAGGGAGCACTCCTGTCTGCCCAGCCCCCACTCCCCCACTGCCCCACTCGAGTCAGGCAGAGATTAGGAGGGTAGAGAGCTGTGTTGGTGGCTGTGTCAACCACCATAGAAGTGGAGTTCTCTTTAACTCACAGGATCTTTATGCAAAAAAAGAGGCAGTGAGCTATCAGACTGAGGTTGGGGGGTAGGCAAGGGAGGGCTTTAAAATCAACCAGTTTGAATCAAAGTGAGATGTCATGTGTGGTTTGATTTTGTGCAGAAAGTTCTTCTCAAATCAGGGACCTTCAGCAACCAGGTTCACAGGAAATGATATCAAGAGAGATACAACAAAGAACTGTGAACAAGAAAAATAATGATTTTATATGGAGGAGAAATAGTTTGAAGGTCACTTAATTAGTTTAGTAGATAGTACCATGGTGTATAGAATTGGGTAGTTAAGACTGGGATTTCAAGGTTAATGAGATTAGATTATGGTTAATAGAATGATATAAATTTAGAGAATTTAACCATTATTTGAAATGGGTTATTTAATAAAAATGTTAATTAAGAAGGGAATCTGCTGTCTATTGTCCTTTAATGGTAACCTTTGGGGACTGGAGAAAGGTCGGGGAGTTTTCTGTGGAAACGCTTTTTCATTGTGAGGCGCTGATTGACCATGTCCCTCCCTCAGGTAATGCCTCTGACCTCAGCTCCTGCCCACTCAGCCAGTTTCTTGGTTTTCACTTTAAAAAGAGTCACTTACTTGGAATTCTTTTCCTGCATTGCTTAGTTCAAGTGCAGGCCTTTAATGATTCTGATTAATTAAGGCTTTAAGTATTCCTCAAAATGAAAGACGTCACTAGAAAAATGTCCCTAAGATCACTTTCAGGCATGGATACTGTGTAATAATTACTAAAATTCCCTTATTCCTATTTCATCCTCCCACTCTATCCTCCCACTCTTCCACCCACTACCCCCTGAAAACTGGTCGGTAACGGGCGAACCTACCAAAATGACCAGACATTAAATGGGTCAAGTAACATCTGGCACCACAGCTCTAATGACCCTGAAAGAAAACATACCAAGGTTTTTTAAAAAGACCTGGGATTTCTGTTACTGTTTCAGGTGTTCAAAGACAGTGTCCCTACTTACACTGTGTCTGAGCATATGTGTTTCAGCTAAATGCATTTGTCAGACCTGTCTCCTACCGATCAGTCACCCCCTCAGGTGGGCGGGCCAAGCTGCAGCCTCAGATCCCCCGGATGGTGAGCTAAACCCTCTGGCCTGATAGGGCAGCTACATCCCTTCTCCTCAGCGGAGTAGCTTCAACTTGAACATGATTAGAGATTATGAAAGTTAGTGATTCCTGGGAATGATTTGAGGTTCTTGTTCTGCCTAATATTCTGAAGGCAAATAAATATGTGCGGTCCACATGTGGTTCAACAGCCGCTGCCCTGGGTATGGAAGTGGACTTCTGAGGGCTTCGGGAGCGTTCAGAACAGGTCTTTCTTTGCCTCATTGATGGTGATGAGGAGGCCAGGCCGTCATGTGATTAAAGCAGGTTTTCACGGGAAACCGTCAAGAGCAGAGCATAGGTAAATGGCACTAGAAGCTAAAGGAGAACATCGGTCTTGGAAACTCTGTCCTGCTAGAGGCCATAATCCAGAGGAGTGATCAGAAGAGACTCAGTTATGTCAAGGAGCTGAATGCAGAGAGGAGAAACTAAAATATGTCTGGGATGGGAAACCTGCAGCCCCCGCGGCCAGACTGCCTTACAGACATGGGGGCAGCCGCCCTCCGGGCCCCTGGGGCTAGGCCCTGCCCCCGTGCACAGCATTGAGCTGCAGGACTCTCGTCTTTCCCCTGTGTGTCTAGAAAATGGTGAACAAAGGATCTGGCTTAGAGCCAGAGAAAGGTGGACGAATCAGTCCCTCTTCCCCTGGAACCCCGAAGCACGGCTCTCCTCTGCTCGTGTAGTTTCAGGTGGTTGAGGATATTCCCTCTCTACAACGCTGTGTGTGTTTAATTAAAATTATAGTGAATTAAAATTTCCTTTCAAAGCAGAGGTCAGCAGTTTCAGCCTGGCCTCTAGCCTCAGTCGTAACAGGCCTGCCCACACCAGTAGCTGTGAGCGCACAGGTTTCCCTGCGGACTGCTCTCCATGCCCTCCGCTTGACGCTCCCCTTCTCTCCCGCCTCTCTCCCACATTCCCGATCTGCCTTCTCTGAACAGTAGTGAGCTGGTTTACAGTCCTCTCACCGACATAGAAAGGACCAGCGGCAACCGCAGCCCCGCCTGACGTGGGAGCTGGCTTCCGAGCACTTTACGCATGGCCACGAAACACTCTCCAGCCAGGTTTCTGGGTTTTGTTACTTTTCTTCCTTGATCTAGGGGACTTTCCCTTAATAAGCCAACAGAATTTCAATATTTTAAAAAACGACATTTACCACTCCTTTCTAAGGCCTGACGTCAGTTATTTTTGACTCCAAGTGTACATGGAACTGCTTATCTACAAGTCAGACCTTAGGGTTATTTTTAAATTTTCAAAGCTCTCTATAGGCCAAGAAAGCAAACTCGGAACATGTGATTCTGCTACCTCTCTGGTGCAGTACCCTTGGTCACCAGAAAAAATATTAATAGTGCGCAGTGTTTTACGTAGGCTCCATCCTGCTGCTCCCTGACCCTTGGGGCCCCGTGACGGGATAGGCTGTGATGCTCAGCAGGGGTCTGAGCGCCTCGTCATCTTAAAGCAATTACCGGTATGACCGTGTAGTCCTCATGACGTTTAAAACCAGGCCCACCCAACCGTGGCTGGGTATCAGGGCCTGGGAGAAAGAACAGGTTCAAAGGAGCAGTGCAGTCAGAAGCCACTCTTCCCATAGACAGGGGCATCGTGGGGCGCCTGGGTGGCTCAGTCGGTTAACTGTCTGCCTTCAGCTCAGGTCATGATCCCGGGGTCCTGGGATGGAGTCCCGCATCAGGCTCCCTGCTCAGTGGGGAGCCTGCTTCTCCTTCTCTTGCCCGCCCCCACCCCCAGCTTGTGCTTGCTCTCTCTTTCTCTCTCTCTCTCAAATAAATAACATTTTTAAAAAAAGAAAGGGGCATCGCACCTTCAGTCTTGGAGCGTAGGGGTCCAGGACTCCTCCATTTCCACCCAGATGGTTAGGGGCAGCCTTGTATTTTTCCCAGTGTTTATCGTAGGAAATAATATGACATGGTAAAATGTCAAATTGTTTTCCTTTCCATGACGCTAAACAAAGCTCAGTATTTGAGGTTCAAGGACTCTATTTAGTCTCTATTATTGAACTGAAGCTAATCAATTCAAGTTGGGTTTCAGCAAGGTTGGTCAGGAGGAGGTGCGGGGGAGCACCACCCGTGCCCTAAGACTGTCATCCCGTGACGAAGATCCAATGTGCAGAAATTTGGTCAAACCAGTTTTTAACAATAAACGTTCAACCATTAAGCAAACCTGTGAGTCCATTTCCTTCTCTGGAGGCAGAGCAGTAACCCGCTTCAAGTAGACAATCCCCTTTCCTCAGTCATCTGTTTTTTTAAAACAAGGCCTCGCCAAATTCAGGCAAGGGCAGTGGGGTGCAATGGGGTGCATTAGCGTAGACACGCGGAGCAGAAGGTCCACGTCTCGTTCTGAGTGAGGAGCGGCCACTGCAGGCCGAGGTGGGCAGGTAGTTCCTACGTAAACATGCGGGCTTCCACGGGCAGCCCGGGGGTCTTGAGAGTTACGTGACCCAAACCGGCCCGCGACACCCTCTGAGCGGCAGCAGAGCCGTGCGGGGTGCTTGGCTGGGGTCCCTTCAGTGTCATGGCCCGCGTCAGCGGGAAGCCGTAAGGACGAAGAACCTGCATCTCTCCCTTTCCCAGCTTCGGGGTGATTCCCGCCTTGTCGAAGCTTGGGGCCTTCGCTGCGGAGTGGGGCCGGCTAAGCGGCGCGGGGGCTGGAGCTCTGGCCTGCGCTCCCGGCCGGCGTCTGCCTGCCACGATTCCGTGTCCCCATTCCTCCTCCCGACTGTGGGAATCGTAATAGTCCCTACCTCACAGCGTTGTTACAGGATTCATCTCAAGATAGAAGTGTAGTGTCTGCTGTAGGTCAGATACCGTGATTCCACGCTCGGTTCTGTAAACTCCACCTCAGGCCAGTCCGACGCGTACCCTCCTCTCAGGGCTCGTGGACACCACCACTGTCTTTCCCTTCCAGTGGGCGGCTTGGCACAGCTTGGCCCTGCTTCGACCGAGGAGGCTTCCTCCCCGGTAACTATGGCCTCCCCAGCACCGCTTACCTCCGGCTCAGGTTCTCCGCTGCATAATGACAGCAAAGGGACCGTTCCCCAACCTCCAGACACTTCAGACCAGGGCAGCCTCCGAGAGCCAGAGCAGCCCCGGGGCTCTGTCCCTATTAAGCCTCCCCGTGCTTCCCACACTCCAGGTTACAGGTGGCAGCTGTGGAGGCCCACGGGCCCGCAGGTCGGCTGGTGGGGACCAACCTCTGAGCGCCCTCTGTTGGCAAGACTGTGGCTGGAAGGGCTTTGCCGCCCCCCGCCCGCAGACATCTGGAAGACACCGGCTCGCAGCAGGGCTCCCTGGTTTCAATCCCCTCTGCCTCCATAACAGATACCCAGCAAGAAGCTGCCCCTCACCCTCCACATTCTGCCTTGGGTTCCTGCAGCTGAGTAAATATTTTTCCTATCTCTTAGACTGCATTCATGTTCAGTTACATATAATAAAAGAACCCCCCATAATCCTCCATAAAACAAGAGGAAAAAATTGCTACTCGTATAGTGTGGGAACACAGTTCTTGCTTCTCTGAGAAGATGATGTGATAAAATGTGCAAGTCTCTTTAGAGGAGAAAATATTGAGGTGCACACCTTTGACAGCGTTTGTCGGGGTTCCTGAAGGTGGAGAGTGCTGCGCAAGCGCTGAGCTGTTGAGCTTCGAAGGCATAGAGAAGATGGTTATCTTATTCATCCCTCTTTTATTTGTAAAATCTTTTTTGTCTCCTGGCAGGTGATCTTTTTTTTTTTCCTGGAAACCAATTAGCTACTAAAATTAAACGTGCTTCTCTTTAAATTAATCCTTTTCATAAAACGGTCTTAAAATTGGCCTCAGCTTTTCACAGTAAGTAGCTGACCCAGTTGTAACTGGAGACGCACTTGGAGTCCACCCTTCTCCCACCTCGGCCTCCCCCCACCCTTGCCCCCACTGTTGCCAGGTGCTGTCCACCTCCAGGCTTTGGGCGGTGGCCAGCCACGTCTTGGCAAACGCCCTGAGGTCTGCCTTGGGACAGCCAACGGATTATCTGGTTCTCCTGCCCAAGTGCTCTGATGGCAACTGGCGGAGTTTTAATCACTGTAAATTCAGGTTATGGTCAGATTAGCCAGGAGATAGGATACCTGCTGCTTGTTTTGCAGTGATGTATTGTTTATGGGATTAATGCTCCAAACGGCCAAGGGTGTCAGCTGATATTTATTACTTTAAGCTGTCTCAGCTGTTCAGGTTCAACTGCTAGCTCCATGGTCACAGGAAATGCGGGCTCTGCATGTCATGTATGCCCTGCGATGTGCAATGTGACCGGGACCTCAGCAAGTATGTGTCACAGATGCAGAGGAAAGGGATTCGTGCAGCGTCCTCCTTTGATTTTGCTCTGGGCTTCTGAGGGAACTCCGCACAGCCCTGAAGGTCGGAGAGACTCTGGGGAAAGGGAGAGCATTCAGGGATGGCTCCAGAGGGGGTTGAAAAGGAGGTCATCTCTGGCAGGCCTGGCATCTATAAGAAATCACGCTGCCCGCCAGGTGGCTGTAGGCATTGTGTGGTCTTTACCCCTGTCCCTCTCCAGCCTTCTAAGAGAGGACACTTTCAAGGTCACTGTGCCTTTAAGGGAACCTTCTCCCTGGTCCCTCGGCTTGGTAGTGCTTAAAGCTGCAAGAATCAGGCCGGCCCTTTGAAACCTCTGTGTGTAGTGCCACACGAAGGGAAGTAAGCGCGCATTGCCCCAGTGTGTGTCCAGTAACACACACTGCAGCCGGTTTGTTTTTCCAAAAGAATTTAATTTAACCCAAGTGTACACTGTCACACTGTAAACACACTGGGGCACCAGAAGGCTGGCTTATTGAATTTAATGCCCTGGCAAAGGTCAGCTTTCAGAAAAAGCCAAAAATGGCTGGAATCTCTGATAGCTCTTCAATCAGGCCTTGGGTCCAGGCAGATGTGTTTATTTTTTCAGAGGGAGTTCCTGAGGATCCATCTCAAGTTCAGACACTGGGCACTCCCCCTCCCACCTCCCTCCTGTGCTCTCAGAGATCCCCCTTCTCCTCCCCAGGAGGCCACTGTCTCTGGTCACCCAGGTGGGCCCCTGGGGCAAGTAAACTCCCTGGAGCTCAAGGTTGGGGAAGGGAGGACCCGGGACACCCCCCCCCCCACTCTCCAGGCCTGGGCTTAAGTGTGTGGTGCCTTTCTTACAACTAATATTGCCTTTCTCTGCCCATTTCCCTCAAAGGACGGCATGAACTGGGTCTGCAAAAATGTCAATGCAAAGAAGAAATAAAATCTAGCCGAACGGAGAGACGCAGGAGCTGCGGGAGCTGAATTCTGTCCTGAAAAACACTAATTTGCTGCTTTCTGACCAAATGTTTTTCCATCTGTGTGCAGCTACAGCTGTTTGAAGAGAGGGAACAACACAGTTTAAAAAGAATCCCCATTCCAGCAGTAGATTTAACTGATCTCTGAGGTTCAGTATCATTTTTCAAATAAAGGAATTATATTATTTCCTCTGCATAATTGAAATAGTATTAAATGTCTCAAAGCACATGATTAGAAAATGAGATCTTTTAAATGAGCAAGAGATTACATTGCAGTTTAGACAATTCCAGTGGGCTTTTTCTTTCAGAAAAAAAAAAGAAAAAAAGAAAGGAAAAGAGGAAGAAGCAGCTTATGCTGCATTCATTTATTTCCTGACCTGTCCCTTACATTCCTCCCTACCCCCCACCCATGGCTCCGAAACCACAGACAGTGTTTGCTGGTGCTGGGCAGTGATTTTCACCATCACCGAGCTAGGGTGGGAAGCGGCTGGTGGGGGGAGGGGAGGGATAGCAGATGATTAAACCATCTTGTCATGCAGGTAGGAGACTGTGTATGTAATCCTCACCCTTTGGGAAGAGAGGGAAAAAAACCTTTCTTGCAAACAAGTCACCACAGAAACATACCTCGTCCCCACCCCCCTAACCCCGCTGGCCAGCCACACAGGGATGCAAATTCTTATGACTTTTGACTGTAATGACATCTGGAATGTAAGGAGAGGTGGGAGGTTTAATTCCAGAAAAATTACAAGGTCCTTAAAAAGCCCTCACATCGAGGGCTCAGACTAGCGTAAACAGGCTTTCTCCAGTTCAGTGAAGCAGTGAGCCTCCGACTCTGAGATTAGCTGGCTTCTCCACGGCCGTCCTATAGAAGGGATTTCTAAAGCTCAAAGAATTCTGTTTAAATGATCACAATAGGCCGCTGCTATCAGATTTTAAAAATAAATGCGGCTTTACCATGAACCTGCTCCACTGAGAAAAGGCTGGCAGATCGATTTTTAGAAGAGATCAATTTTTACAGTGCTGGCAACTCGGTGGTGTGGGATGCTGGCGGGTGGAGAGGGTTTGCTGCTGGGAAGAACATGGGTGTGCGTGATTGCTGGGCCAGGCCCCGGGGAGCCAGAGTCACCCCAGCTGCTGCTGTCCCCTGCCTCGGCTCAGCAAAACGGGCCTCTAAGGGCGGAGAGGAGAGAAGGGCAAAGAGAGCGTGTCTCCCTGAGCCGGAGGAGCTGCCCGCTCCCGCGTCGGCGCAGGCCGCCGCGCAACCCTGGGCTCCTGAACTGAGCTCTGCTCTGGTGCCTGAGCTCCGGGGTTTTCAGAGTGTGCATGAGACTGTTTGGGAGCTAGGGGGTCCCAGGAGGCCAGCCGCCTTCTCATCCTGAGAGGTGGCCCTTCCCAAACCCACCGGGGCATTGGAGCAGACCGAAGCGGCCACTCCAGCCCCGGGCCCTCGGGTCCCAGCTTTTTTTTTTTTTTTTTGGACGAAGTTGTGCAGCCGAGGCTGCAGAGGCTGCGGCATGGCCAGCTTCAAAGACCGTCTGGGGTGAAAGTCATTCACAACGCCAGACTCGAAAAGGTGCCCTGGGGTTGCTGTGGACAGACCAGTAAGGACTTGCAAAACAAAAGAGGGTGAGGCTTCTTAAACCACTGGGCTGGTCGCTCCCTGCAGCCTCCTGGCCTGGCTTCTCCGTCTCGCCCAGGTGCCTCGCTGGCTTCGAACGGAGGCAAAACAGAACGATAAGGAACCAGAAATCCCTCTTCTGTCAGGCTGGAAATGCGGCTCTAGTGCTGGAAGATGGTTTCTCCCTCCAGAGAGTGCACCAGGGATGTTACCTGAGGGGCAAAACGCCTGCTTTGAGGTCTGCAATTTGGAGCGCTGTGACATGGAACTTTGGCTCGGCCGTGCATGGTCTGTGAAATATTTTTGTTCTTTCACCACCAACTCAGGGAACTGTTTGAAAGAGCCCTCCCAAGGCCTCGGCCAGCCCGCAGAAGCCACTTGCCCTCCTCTGATAACAGCCTCTGCGAACGCTCAGATTGGCCTTTCAGCTCAAGACAGAGCCATTGCGGATGTCGCCAGCTTTCATCTGCCCTCCGGGCCCTGCTGAAGCCTCCAGGGGCTCGTGGGGGAGAGGAGCGAAGCCTGAAAACTGCGGAGTTTGAAAGCTCCCGTTTGTGAAAAACAAAACGCCTCTAAAGCCCTCTCTCCCTCCCAGCCCCACCCCACCGCTGTGGCCGGGACCAGAAGATGGAATTTGAAGCCAGAGCGGGGACACCCGGCCTGGCGTCCCCCCCCCCACGGCCCCGCGCCCCAGCGGCACTGGCCCCCTCCCCGGCCGCGACCGCCCCGGCGCGGCTCCCAGAGGCTGGCTCCCGCGCCCCGCGCCGCACACCCTTTCCCCTTCACTCTCCCGTGGTTACTATGGAAACAAGGGTGTCATTGATGTGGGCTGAGCTGGGGAACATGTCGGCGCACAGCTGAAAGTCAGCGATTGTGCCGGCGGGTAGAAATGTGCCCGGGTGGAAGAAGTCCGCTGCTCCCGAAACTGCTGGAAGGACGTGGTCCTGCCCCTCCCTCCCTCCCAACTCCACTTCTCTCTCTCCTGGCTTTTGACAAATTTCTTTATTCCCCTCTGGGCTAAAGCGGTGGCTATTTTTGTGCCACTCGGTGCCCCACCCTCCCTGTCGGCCGCTCCTGATCCGGCCTGGCCTGGAGGGTGACACTATGTCACCCTCGCCAGGACGCGTCCCTTGATTCCCGTCAGAGTTTGCTTTGATTTCTCTTTCCTTCTCAGGGGCCAGTTCTGACTTCCTTTTATTTTTAGCTCTGCACTCCATGTGGTGGCAGGGTTCAGTCGGATCCATCGAAAGGTTCTTTTTTTATAGTCCCTTTTGAAAATGATAATCAAAGGAAGGGACGTGGTATTTGGTCATGTGGAAAATTCAATGTATAATTTAGACGTCTGTCAAAAATCTGACAAATTAAATGTAGCTGAAACGAAGGCAGCCCAGAATGTGTTGTGCTCTTTGCCAGAGCTGGGAAGGGGCCTCGACTGTGTTTGTCCTTTCAGAGGTTAGCATTCCTCAAGGTGCTCCTTTCAGAAGAACGCCAACACCGCCACCAACGATAAAAACAAGGCTTTATGAAGCCCCTGCTACACAGCGGGCGCCTTACCTCCAGTACCAGGCAGCATGCAACCCACTTTGCAGTTGGGAAGACTGAGGCACTGGCCTGGGTTAAGGAGTTTGCCCAACCTCACAGAACCTTCAGTGCAGGAGGGGGCTGGAGCCTTGGATCTGCATGCTGTAGCAAGCTGTCACCTCTGCAGGACAAAGACAGTCATGGCCCATTTCCCAGCAGTCTTAACCTACACCACCCCTCTCACCCTCCAAGTCCACACCAGCATTGTTGCCCTGGGGTTCCTTGTCCCGGGTGTTGGGTGTTCCCTGTCCTCACTGCAGCACAACCATAGATTTTGTACCATCTTTTGCACGGACGGGAAAAAGGAACAAGACATTGGGAAAGGCCTGGCAAGGACACTTGGAATTACCTGGTACCTAATACTGCGTCTTCCTTTTAGAGAGAGTTCAGAGAGGGAAACAGACTTGCCCAAAGTTACACAGTAGGGGACAGAGCAGGCCTGCATTCGGGGTTCTGCCCCTGGAGCAGAAAAGCATGTTTTCCCCTTGGGCAGCCTAGCTACACACCAGAATGGCTGGTCCCAAGGGCCCGCCTTTAAAGGCAAGCTGTTGACAGAAAAGAGGGGTGCTTGAGGCAGGAGGAGGGAGGTCTAGGGTTGCCAGATAAATGACAGGGCTTTCAGCTAAACTTGAATTTCAGATAAACAAAGAATTGTTTTTAATACAAGTATATCCCATGCAATATTAGGGACATACTTCTAATACTCAAAAAAATTCTTTGTTTATCTGAAATTCAAATTCAAAAACTGGCCTTCTCAGTTTTTTGTTTGTGTTGTTTTGCTCAATCTCACCACTCCATCCGGAACACCTTGCTCAATGAAGGGACAGTGAGGTACAATTAAAAAGTCTGTTCCCTGGAGTCAGAGAGGCCCAGGGTTCAATCCTTGCCCATTCTAAATCAACTCTGAGATCTTGGGCAAGTTACTCTCTTGGAGTCCTGCTTCTCCACCTATGAAATGGGATTGAAATGGTAGGGAGATTTAAAAGAGAAATAATGTAAATAAAGTACTTAGACCTAGGGCAACAGCTAGCACAAAGTAGGGACATTCCGGGGGCCTGGGTGGCTCAGTCAGATAAGTGTCCGCCTTCGGCTCAGGTCATGGTCCCAGGGTTTTGGGACTGAGGCCCGCATCGGGCTCCCCACTTGGAGGAAAGCCTGCTTCTCCTTCTGCCTGCCGTTGCCCTGCCTGTGCTCTCTCTCTCTCTGTCAAATAAATAAATAAAAATCTTAAAAAAAAAAAAAAAAAGTAGGGACACTCTGTGCCTCAGTCTCTTATCTGTAAAATGAGGTAACATCACCCAGTTCTCCAGAGGACTGGAGGCAGCTGTGCGTGTCCCGTGTAGAGTAGGTGCTCAGTCATTGGCAGCTATTATAATAACTGGCAGAAATTCTCGAGTCCAGACCTTCCCAGGCCCCCAAGACCTCTGCCTTCCCTCCTCCCTTCCCATGTGGCTCTGGAACTTTCAAGGCAACAAGCAAGCGGCCAACAGTCTCCTGAAGGTGCTGGCAGCCCCCTCCTCTCCGGGGCTCCCTGGGCCACCCCAGCCACACCTCTTGCAATTAGATTTGTGAGTGGGAACAGGCTCTTGTCAGAGGCTCCTGATTGGCTCCAGGCAAAAACACAGTTTAGCGCTCAGTCAAGCTGCATTTTAGGGCCTCTGTCTCTCTCCCCCCCTCTCCCCTCTTAATTGCAATCTGTTCAGTGATTTCCTTTTCCAACACTGCGGAACACAGGGAAGCTGCAGCACCAGGAGTCGGGCCGGGAGGAGGGGAAGAGAGCTCCTGCTCCCTGCAGTGAAGCTACTGGCCCAGCACTGTGACAGCGTGTGTGTGTGTGTGTGTGTGTGTGTGTGTGTGTGTGCGTGCGCCCAGAACCAGACACACGCATGTGCATGTGGACATATGACCACCGACCAGGCCCCTACAGTCAGACCAGGGAAGTTGTTAGGGGGCACTCACTTGTGCCGGGTACTTCACAGCCATTATCTTATTTAATCCTTGCAACAACATCATTAACAGTAGGGCTCACAGAACTTGAATCACTTGCTCAAGATCACGCCAGAAGAGAGGGCAGAACCAGATTTGCACCCAGGCCTAGGTCGGTGCCCGGCCCCAAGTGCACACCATGACACAGGTATTCCTCGCTTTCCGAAAGGTCACATTTCACCACTTCGCTGTTACGAAAGACCTACATTAGTACCTGTTTTCAGTAACCGAAAGAAATCTGAAGAGGATTTTCGCTTTTGCAAAAAAAGCCATTACCATACTAGTGTAGGTCTTGCCTAAAAGCAAAGTGGCGTAATGCGAACTTTCGGAAAGCAGGGGCTACTCTGCCTTACACCGTTGCTGCTTGTGAAAGGCTTCATCGGAAAGCTCTACTTTCAGACAGCAGGGGAAGAGGGGCCTGTACCTTTTCACCTTCTGGTTTCTACGCTCAGAAAAGATGCTAAGGAAGCCTGCTGCACAAAGGAACACGGGGAGGTTTCCTTCCCCAGAGTGAATAGCAGTGTCCCAGGGACAAAAAGAGTTTGCTAAAGAAATAAAATATTAATGACAGAATTGCAGAGATCAAGCTAAGTCAAGGAGAGGCAGAGTTTATGGGAGAACCTGCTGGAATACCTGAAGCTGGAAGCTACGAGGGCTGGGGGCGGCTTTGCTAAGCAAACAGCTAGCCCTGTTAGTCAATCGCCGCCTAGATCCTTCCAGTAACCCTACAAAATAGGTATTCCTGTCCCTATTTCCTAGTTGGGGAAACCAAGGCCCTCAAAGGTAGGTCACTTGCCTAGCATCACACAGTTAGAAAAGGGCTTGTCTGGGATTCTGACTGACTGGAAAGGCCATTTTTCTCCCAGATGCCCTCTTGACTAGATGCAGGGCTGTGACCTGCTGGGAGCTGTGGTGGGGTGAGGCTCCAGGAAACAGGGAGGTGGGTGAGAGGCCTACCTTCCTCTTTGTCACCCCCCTCTTTGGGATGCGCGAGACCCTTCCTGGAGCCCCCGAGGTGGGGGCTGCGCTGGAGGCCACGGGCAGAGGGGCCTGGGGGCCCGGTCCCACCCTGACAACAAGGAAAGACGCTGGCGAGGCTATTGCTCCTTGGGCCCTGGCCTGGCATCACCTGCCTCTCCATTCTCACCTGGGCTCAGCAGCCCCCGCCCAATGCCCTGGCCCAAAATGAAAGAGAGAGAGCATTGTCTTCCTCCTCAGACCACCAGTGGGAGGAAGGAAGGGCAGGCGGCCCACAGAAGCACGTGGACACTGCCTGCCCATGTTCTTTCTTTGCCTGGTTAGCAGAATGCGTGTTCCCGAGACTGGACAGGCCCGTCACCTGGGCCACTGCTGACTCATATGGGAGAGGGTGGCCCACGTCAGGGTGCAAGGCTTGGCACTAGCTGAGAGTCCCTCAGCTGGGTGCCCTTGTGTAGGGCACAGGCGGCTCCGCCGTACTCGGTGGCCGGGCCTATTACACCAGCCAGAACCCCTCCTCGGGCCTGGCTTTCAACTCCGGCCCCTGAACCTAGTCCCCAGTCCCAACTGGTCAGCCTGCAGCCCAACAGCCTCCCTTCCTCAGCCTTCCTCATTTCCAAGAGGTGGAATCGTTCAAAATCCTGCTGGCATGCCACCCCTGCACCCCTTGGATTCAGTCTGGGGGCACAGGACAAGCCTGATCCGGGGCTTTCCATATGAATGTGGCTCCTCCAGGGCGTCCAGATGACAGGGCCAGAGCACTTTTCCCGCCTGGACGCCACAGATGGCTTGGGAAGAGAAAGAGATAAGGAGCTTTGGTTCGTAAGCAACAGCCCATCCTGCGGTGGGGGTTGGGGGACACACAACCCAGCCCAACTCTCCCCTCAATTCACCCAGATCCTGGGGGTTCACCCTGACTCCCTGGGCCCCTTTCCCACCCTGGGACCTCCAGATCTACCAGAGCAGCAAGTTGGGAGGAAGAAAGAGGGAGGAAGGGGAATTCGGGGGCTGGGGGAGGTGTCCGCACAGCTGCAGGCAGCCCCCCTACCCCCAGTCTGTGAATGGGCACATCACCCCCTCCTGCCCGCCTGCCACCACTCCTGAAACAGTTGCTCCTGATGAAGGCAAAGCAGGCAGGGCAGCTGTGAGCATTCTCCATATGCAGGGGGTGGGTGTTTAGCCTCCCCTCCCACCCAACCCTGCAGCTGCTGCCACCCCCCATGCCAGGAGGCCGAGTGGGCACGAGCACCCAGGCTGCTCCGGGGCCCTGGGCCTCCTCTCCTTCCAGCCCTCCCTCCCCAGCCCACGCCCACAGCCTTCACTTGACCCATTTTGGAGGCAGAAGTTTGTGTGTGTGTTTGAGAGAGAGAGAGCAAGCGCGCACATCATTTCCCCAGTTGGTGCTTTTGATTTCCTCTGAAGTATCTTGATTGCGGACGTACAATGGCATCTTGCTGCCAGTGCTCCCTCAGCAGCTTCTGGCTCGGCGCCGCCTCCTCCCCAGGGCCCAGGGTTTTCTGCTGACTCCAGGGTCCATGGCCGGCTGCTGGGGAAGGAGAAGGCCTCATCCGGGCTTCCATTCTTGGCTGAGCGGTGGAACCTGGAGGCCCTTCCTGTCCTTGGGTGGGGGCCAGCCTGCACCCTGCAGCCCTACCTACTCTTTCCCTTGGACCTCCCTCTGCCTCCTGGGTGGCCATCTTGTCCCCTGCCGCCTGGCCCTCACCCCTTTAGTGCTCAGAGCCATTGTTCTAAAACAGTTCCCCTGCTCAGACGTCTTCAGGGGCCTGTGGCTCTGAGACTCAAGGCCAAACTGTTTATCCTGTCATTCAAGAGCCCTCTGATCTGATCCCAAATCTTTTTTTATAGATCTGTTAATTGTGGCCTCACGCAGACCCTGAGCTTCACAAGAGCTATGCTCGATGTCCCCCAACCTAAGCCCCCGCAATTTTATTTCCCCAGCTGTGCTCATAGTCACCTCCTCCCTGGAGTGTCTGCCCCTCTTTTGTGCTTTTCTTACTCATTTTTAGGGCACGATTCAAGTCCCATATGCCCAGGAAGATGGACTGGTACCCTCTAGCCCACAGGGCTCCCCTATGAAGCTCCTAGAGCCCTGAAACCCTCAGCATTTGGCATCCGTCCACCCAACCATTCATTCATTGGTTCATTCATTCAGCAAATTATCTCTTGAGCAGAGGCAAAGCACTTATAATGCTTCATGCCCTGGCCCCCTTCCCTCATGCCTTTTTTACTTCATTACTCACTGCTTTGCCCCTCACTCCTTCCAGCCACGCACACCCCCTTGCCTTTCCTGAAACAAGCATCAAGTGCCTCTGGTCTTTGCGCTTGTTTCCTCTGCCTGAAACACTGTTGTTTCAAATACCCTGAGACCTTGCCTCCTCACTCTCTGAAAAAAATTTTTTAAAGATTTTATTTATTTATTTGACAGAGAGCAAAAGCTGGGGGAGGGGCAGAGGGAGAGGGAGAAGCAAACTCCCCACTGAACAGAGAGCCCCACATGGGGCTCAATCCCAGGACCCTGGGATCATGACCTGAGCCGAAGACAGACGCTTAACTGACGGAGCCACCCAGGCGCCCACATTCTGAAATATCTGCTCAATGTCACCTTCTCAGTAAAACCATCCGCAACCATCTCCCTATATAAAACTCCCATGCCCCCCTACCTTCCCGGCATGCCCTACCCCCTCACCCTGCTTTACCTGCCTTCACAGTACTTATCACCAACTCACATTTATTGATTTATTGTTTGTCATCTGTCCCTTCCCCACCAAGTTATCAGCTCCAAGAGGGCAGAGAGTTTGTCTGTTTTGTTAACTGACGTATCCCCAACACTGGAACAGCACCCAGAATTAGAAGGACCTCAATAATTATTTGTTGAATGAATAAATGAGTGAATGAATGAAACAGGCAATGTCCTAGGCTCTGAAAAATCAAAGACGACTAATATTTCTCATCCTCCAGGGACTCACAGGCTAGTTGGACAGTTAAGCTCTGCAGCATGTAACTTGACATGTAAACCACAATAGTTGGAATACCGCGTGAGAGTCCTAAGTGCACGGGAGTGTGGTTGGCGCACGAGAACAGAAGCATTGTGAGAGCTATCAACGCCCCAAAGTGGACGGTGCCAGCCACAAACCTGGCACTTCACGTGCCTCATTTCATTTCTCCTCACACCTTCCTGGAGAGGGTAGGGAGGGGCACACGGCAGAGGCAGAACTCTGAGTCTAGGTGTACAATCCAGGCAGAGGGCTCAGCAGAGCCACCAGGGCACAGAGCCACCTGGCTGCTGGAGGACTGACTCTAAGCCTATGATCTGATAGGTGGAGCTTGGCTTGTTGCAGCTGCTGGAGATGGCATTTGGTGTGGCTGGAGAGTCCCTGTCTGTTAGGTCCTAGTTGCCCATTTTGCATCCGAACCTCCTCCCTACTCAGTGCCCTGTAGCAGACACAGATATGGAGAGTGTCTAATGACAACATCCAATTCACAACCAGGCAGCCAAACATCCGTGTGTCACATGACTCACTGCCATTTTTTTCCAGGTGGACCAGAAGTCCACACCATCCTCAACACTCAGGTCTCAGATACCTGCTCCTGCAATTCACTCCTGACCTGCAATTTTGAGATGTTGCCTGTGCCAGCACTAACACCCCGTCCTACAAGCTGTTGAAAACTCTGCCACACACCACCCCATACATCTCCCTCCTCTTGCCTTAATGTAAATAATGAAAAATAATCTATGGCAGTGAGCAGATGGGTTCTTTCTCAAGAAAGACCCAATTATTGAAGATCTAGTGCAAGGGGAAGTCATAAATATCCCAGTTTGCTGCAGTTGAGAGGAATTAACCACACAGCAATTAAAGAAAACTGGTTGCCCATGGAGGAAACATGCAGACTTCCAGTGCAGAGCTCAAGGGTAAGCTTCCTGCCAGGGACAGGGGATTTTAGGGAAGAAGGCCTGGGCTCTTGAAGGCTTCTCTCACTCAGTGGGTGTGATTCCCATATACCATAGAGAATACGGTAGAGATCAAAGCTCTATCCGCCAGATTTCCATTTGTTATCTGTAAGAGCTTTCTTTCCCTGTGGAAGCAGTGTCTTGAGGAATTCAAGCGGAGTGACTACATCTTGCTCTGGAAGGGAAGAGAGTCTTTGGCAAGGGTAGAGTGTTGGAGGAAGAGAGAAGCTGCCAGAAGAAGGTGATATTCTTGAGGCCAGCCCAACTCCTGCTCCAGATCTGTAACCTCTCACCTGATGAGCCCCCAACCCTGGCTGCCTCTGCCCCACTCTCTGGTCTGTCTCATTTCCTTCAGCCTCCATGAGATCTTATCTCTGAATCCCAGGGTCTTGTCCAAAGTATAGGGAAGGGGCAATCTAAGAGTGTTGTCAATTTCCTTCCTTGCCCCTTAACTCAAAGAAACAGGACTCAGAGGGCTCTAGAACCAGCACAAGGCCCCCAGGTTCTAGAGACCACTGTTTCTAAGGCACCTCCACAGAAGAGTTTTCCAAACTCATACAGGGAGACCCTCACTGTAAAAGAGGGGCTCAAATGTGGTGGGGTCTGTCCAGGGACACCCGGGAATCAGTTTTCTACCTCCCTTCACCCGGCAGCCCCAGTAGGGTCAACATCCGACCCCCAGCCCTTTCTTCGTAGGCCTAGATCACTAGGTTGGGGAACGACATATCCCAGACCCTCCATCCACCCACCCTGAATTTACAGGACGCAGAGGCGGGGTAGGGAATCCCCCAGGGGGCCAGGCTCGATCTTGAGAGTATGCCTAGGTTCTCCCCCACCCTCAGATGGGAGAAACTGAAGGCGTCTGAGAAGGTGGCACGGTGACAACGACAGGGCCTTGAGTGGGTGGGTGTGAACAGGAATGGAGGAACCCAGAAGCGAGCTTAGAAGGTGGGGTCTCGCCTCGGGAGAGGGGCCCGGGGCGCTGACTCAGCGGCGACGCCCGCAGGGTGCTCCCGGCTGCCCCACCGCCCGCCCCGCCCGCAGGGCGCCCTTTGAAGCCGGGAGGGGGCTTTGATCTGGGGTCTGCCCCTCTCAGCTGGCCCGGCCAGATGCGCTGGGGGAGGGGCGGAGGAGCCGACCACCCCCGGCCTCGCCTTCCCGCCCCCCCGCACCGTAACCCCCCCCCC
>NW_024426885.1:25847988-25863808 GCF_017311325.1 Ursus maritimus
CCCCCGGCCCCCGGCCTGTTTCCGGCCGTTGCGGGGGCACCCGACCCTCCCCCCCAAGCCTTGCAGCTGTTCCCCAGCTGCGCGGCCCCACCCTAAAGACAGCTGGGAGAGAGGCTGGGGGCGGGGAGCGGGCCGCAGCTGCCGGCCCGGGCTGGGACGGGGAGGGCAGCGACATGAAAGAGCTCGGGCGGCGCGGGTGGCGGGTGGAGGAAACCCCCCGGCGCTCGCCTCCCCGAGGGCTGCGCACATCTGGGCCACAGCAGCCACCGCCCCCCATCGGTGGGGTGGGGGAGAGGCGCTCCTGACACCCAGCCCTTCCCGGAAAGGGGAGGAGTGACCGCCTCTCGGGGAAGGCGGGAGGGCAGCGCCGGGGTGTGAGAGCCGCTATCTCTGAGCCGCTCGCGGTGTGAGGCCCAGGGTGTGGCTGTGGGTGCCCAGAGTGTAGGAGTATGCAGACCAGGGCGGGGTGGGGGGAAGGCCCCCTTCACACCTTCTCCTGCAGGCCTTGTGCTTGGGGCAGTTCCAGCTCTTTCTGGGCCTCCTCTGCCCCTGACCCTTTGGGAGGTGGGTGACAGCTGCTCCTACGAAGCCGAAGCCAGGGACAGCTGGGTGGCTGCGGACAGCTGGATGGGGTGAGCGCCTCCCTGCTTCCCTGGCTGCCCAGGCACCCCCAGGCTGTGCTACTGGCAGCTGGCTGCTTTGCCTGCGGCCTGTGTGCCTGAGTGTGTAATTGTCTGCGGTGGGCTTCCATAGCTGGGACCTGGTGGGGCTCAAACCCACCCCACCCCCACCAGTCTCCCTCCAAATCCCAGTCTGACTGATGTATCTGGAGAGATGACCCCTCCCATCAGCTAAAACAAAACTAGGCCAAGTGGGAAAGAAATTGGGCAGTTTTCTATCTTGGCTCCCGACCCTTGGCACAGAAGATGTCCTAGGGCCCCTGACAACCAGAGAAAGGGAGAGTGAGACAGGAGCAGATGTGAGTGGAGTTAAATGTTTATCTGTCCACCAGCACCTGCCCCCCGGCATCCTTACACCCTGGGCTGCAGGGCCACTGTGCTCCAACCATCTGCCCCCTCACTTTAGCCCCAAACAGGTGCAGGGGAAGAGAAGGGGGCAGGCCAGCTGTTGTCATCCTGTCCTGGCTCCGGCTCCCTGCCGAAGTGGGGAAGGGGAGCAATGAAGCAAGGGTCCACCCACCCGACACTGAGTCATTTTCTATTCCCACAGGATGGGAAGACAGCTTCTACTTAGCAGGACCAATACTCTGTCTTGGTCTGGCCAGCCCACTGGCCAGGGGAACATGGCCTAACCATGGCCTGACCATGCCCTTCAGCCTGGGTCCTTACTTTAATGAAAGGGGAAGTGACTAGGGCTGGGTGAGGCTGGGATCCCTGGCACAGGACAGCACTTACCCATGGCCCCCTGCCTTGTTCTAGCCTTCCTGGGATAGACGGCATTTGGGCCCTGATTCTACGCAGACAAGGGGAAAGAGGACTAGGCACCAGCAAAGGTTGCCCCTCCTACTAGCACAGTAGAAAGGCACAGGCTGCTTTATGACATAAGATCCACCTGAAGTGTTAGGCAAAAACCAGAGATCCTTTTTAAAGATCACTCCCCCCACCCCCAACAGAGGTGTCTCTAGCCCTTCCTTCTATCCGAGGGTCCCCGTGACAAGCAAGACCCTAGCAATCCTTCATGGCAGCACTTCTTTTAACTGGGGAGTTAAAAATACAGATTCCTGGGCTTTCAACGGCTCCCAAGGAGTCTAAGCAGGCCCCAAGAATCAGCCCTTTTAACAAGCTCCCAAGACACTAGAGAGTTTGAGCAGCTCTGCCAAAGGGGATGGGGGTAGAATGTCTTCCTCACCTTGCTACCGTACCTCCATGCCTCTGAGAGCCAAATATTTTCCTGACTGCCCCGTGTGCAGGGCAGGGGCCCGGGCCCAAGTCACCACAGGAAGCATGGAGCTGAGTGACACCCCCAGTGGGGGCCAAGGCCCACTTAGACTAAATTACAAAAAGAGGATCTGCTCCATTTAGGCCCACAGCCCTGCACAGTGCCTGGCACTTAGCATGTGCTCAATAAATATTTGTGGCCTGAAGGAGGTAATTTTGCAAGACTCACAGAAAGGTATTTCTTCCTTTGTCTGTCCTAGCTAAGAACATGCTGGCAGAACCTCAAAGAAATGCCAGGACCTATGAAGCAGGGGGCTGGGCCTGGGAGGCCCTCGCTCAGCAAATATTTGTCAAATGAACCCAAGGCTGAGAGGAGATGTAGTTAGTGCCTGACGAACTAACAATCACAGGCCTGGAACAGTCTAGATGGAGCAAAGAACCAAGGCAAGGAAGGCAATGGCTTCCATCCCTCGGTGCCCTCTCTTGTACCAACATCTGAAGACCCTAGGCCTGGAGAAGTGAGGGGTAAGAGGCGAGGCAGGGAGTGGGACTGCGCCATCATGTTTATTAGAAGGTTGGATTTCGGTGTGTGCTCTAGACAGATTACAGAAGAAATACCTGTGCCTTGAGAACAGGAAGTCCATGATTCATACAAAGTGCTCCCTACAGGAAGTTGCTGTGTCAAAATCCAGGCAAGGACCCAACTCGGGGCAGCCGCTCCTCCCCCACTGACCTCAACAAGGGCTGTGCTAGGGTTTTTTATTTTATTATTTCTTTTATTTCTCTTTATTATTATTAATATTATTATTATTTGCTTTTGCTGTGGTCACTATCATTGGCAAAGTTCCTTTTCCCCTTTCCTGGACATGGGGTTCCTGTCTTTAAGATTCCACTCTGAGGCTGAAGGTGCCAAAAGCTGCTTGAGAAGTGGCCTTTGAACTCCATCTGGGAGGATGTTGAGAAGAGGGAAGCAGGAGAAATCATTCTTGGTTTAAAAAAATTAAAAAAAAAAAAAAAAAGCCCCACAATCTACAGGTCATTTCTTAGTCAGTGATCAAATTGCCCAAAAGAAAAACGAGAGGAGAAGCGGGCCAGTGGGCACACTGGTCCTTCCTCCCAGGGCTGGGTGAGGAGGGTTGGATCCCCCAAGGCTTTAGGGGAAGCTGAGGCTCCTTCCAGCCACAGGGGTGAGAAGGGGAAGGAGTGGAAGAAAAAAGGAGAAACAGAGAGAGAGAGCTCAATGCCTTGAAGTAGACGTTTTCCCAACTCCAGGGCCACCTGCAGCCCAGCCCAGGCCAGCTCTCACTGTCACCCCTGTGTCCAGGAGTTTCATTTAAAAAAAAAAAAGAAAAGAAAAATCAAAAACAAAGCCCCAAACAAAACAAAATCCAAAAGGAAAAGACTTGGGGGGAAATGAAGGAGGAAGGGAGGGAAGACCCGAAGGTAGAAGGGCAGGTCTCTGGATGCATAATTCCCGAGCCACTGGGGGGCGGGGGGGAAGATTCCCCAGCGCCCCACTGCCTGCGTGGCGTTAGCTCGTCACGTAGTGTTTGGTGGACGGCTGCCCATACACCCTGTAGAAATCCTGGTGGCCAGGCTGCTGGGAGGCGTCGAGCCAGTCTCTGACCGCCAGGCCAGGAAGGGACTGGGGGACGGAGGGTGTGGGCGGGAGCGGGTGTGAGTACTCCTGCGAGGGCACTGTCCAGGGAAAGTGGCCGGAGCGGGGGTAGGGCTGGTGGCCACCGTGGTTGGCCACGGAAGAACAGTAACAGTTGTCCACAGAACAGACGAGAATCTTGCGGCCGCCATACTGGGGGAGCATGGGCTGCTGGGTGGCGGAGCCATTGGGATACTGTGATGGGGGGAACACAGGACTTGAGTGCACTGGTTGGGCGCCGCCCGGCAGGGCCACCAAGTGCTGCGTGGAGCTGCAGGGCCCCAGGGGCTGCCCTGACTGGCCCTCGCCGCTGGCTGTGCCCGCTGCCCCATATTGGCTGCCCACAGGGCCTGATGACGTCTCTAGGAAACTGGCCTCAGGGAAGGCCGTTGAGTGCTTGCGCTTTTCCGCCCCAGAGCTGCTCACGCCACAAGGGTACAGGGGGACGCTCTGCAGGAAGGGCACCGGTGTGCTGAAGGGGCCTGTGGAGAGTTTGGGGCAAAAGTCGCCAGAGCTCCCATCCCAAGCAACCCAGGCCTCCTCTCCCCGCTTTCTATCTATAGGACCAAGCTCATTACATCATGCACTACCCTTGGTCAACAGGGCCTACCATTAGCAGGTAGATACCATGATTATTCCCATTTTACAGCGGAAGAACCTGAAGTTTAGGGAGGTAATATGGCTTTTCCTGAGGTCCAATAGCTAGAAGTGGCAAAGCCAGGATATGAAGAAAAGACTATCTGACTAGGCCATGCCGCCTCTCAGAGAGAAGGCTCTGGCATTCCTCCCTGCCCAAAGGGCACTTTCCTTTCCATTGAGGATACCACCCTCACCTTCTAGCATCTTCCGCAGCTGCTTCTCCTTCTTGGCCACCTCATTCAGGAAGAGCTTGGAGTTCAGGTGGCCGATCTTAGGGGGAGAAAGGCTGCTGCCCGTGCAGGTCTGGGTCCTGGGGGCAGTGGACGGGGCATCTGCTGTGAGGAGGTATCACCGGTGAGCCTGCCCTACCTCCCCCCGGTGGGCCTGGCCCTCCCTGCCCTCCCCGTGATGTATTCCCCTGGCAGCCAGTGGCCATCTGCTTACCTGTCCATTAGGATTTTCACAGACTTGGTGTTCTAGGGGGAGAGAAGAGGGTTAGTCAGTGGGCAAGGCAACAGGGGAGAGCTGCCCCATCCTCCCTCTCCCCAGGCAGGGCTGACCATCTGATTCCAGCCAAAGTGTAGTAAGGGGGGAGGGCGTCTCTCCATTTCTAGAAGACACGGATAGCTAACATTTACTGAGCACTTACTATGTGACAAACACTGTTAAGTGTTTCTATATATTCATCACTTTATCTACACAACACCCTAGGAGGAAGCTGTTAGAGGCACTCGGTCCTTTATCCGAAATCCTTGGGACCAGATGTGTTTTGGAATTTGGAATTTGTTGGATTTTAGAAGGGGAATATGGTCCCTGTACCGTATAGTATCTACCATCCCCAGTAGGACATCATCATTCAATAGACCAATGCTCTTGCAGCAAAATGTTTGAATACTTGTATCAAGCAAGATAAATAAAGACCAAAAACTGCCGACATGAGTTCAGTTTTCCTGTTAAATGAGTTGTCAGAATTTTTTCTACTAGTTTTCGGAGGCTTTTAAAATTTGGTATTGTGGATAAAAGATAGTAGGTAGATCTGTATTATGAACCCCATTTTATGAGTGAGGGACCTCAGGCAGAGGGCATATCTGTGACGCGCTCCCAAGCTCACAAAGCTAGAAAGAGTGGGGTGGGAGGGTTCTGAAGCCATGTAGGCTGGCTCCAAAACCCTGTGAGCATACTGCCGGGGGGGGGATTCTCTGGGGAGCCAAGGATGGCCGACTCCGGTTTAGGAATGACCGCAGGTGCCGCCAGCCGGTCCTGGGCCCAGCCCACCTTCATGAAGCTGACGTCTTCCGTCTTGTCGAAGAGCAGCTGCAGGGAGCCCAGCAGCTTCTTGGCCTCCTGCATGCGCTCCCCGAGGTGCAGCGCCTGCGCTGCGTTCTCGCTGCAGAACTTGGCCTGGGCCTTGTCCAGGACCTCCACCGTCTGCCGCAGGTCCTCGTCCAGCAGCTGGTGCAGCTTTTCATACTGCAGCCGCACCTCCTCCTTCAGCTGGCTCACCTTCTCCTGCAGGCAGGGGGGTGAGAGCGGGCGGACCGTGAGCCCTGGGGACCTCGGGCTGCCGCTCCCGCCGGTCTCACATCCTTGGCTGGTAGAGTCTGGGATGCCCCCCGCTCCAGGCTGCCCAGGGCTCCCGAGGGCAAGGTCTGACCTGCTCATTCCCTGCTGGTAGCATGGGGCTCTGGGCCAGCTGCCCCTGGTACCAGTGGGAGCTCATCCACCGTTCACTGAGTACCTGACCAAGGGATTCTGGCACGGAGTTGACCACAGAAGAGATCCTGGCCCAAATAAGGAACCAGCCCGAGGCCCCGCACCCAAGCCTCCCCACCCCATACCATGGGCTTGGGCTTAGCTACCTCCACCAGGCGCTTGTCTGACTCAAGTTTGTACAGCTGGTCCTCAATGTCCTGCTCTCGCTCCTCCAGACGGTCCTGTTGCTTCATCAGCATCTTCTGCAGGGACAGGTGGGGAAGGGGCATCAGAGGGGGCTGCAGCTCTACCCCTTACCAAGGATGGGTGAGCACCACCCTTCCCTCTACAGAACAGACTCATCCTATAGAGTCTTTGACTTGGATGGCCTAAATTTCTACCATCTAACCTTTTCTGGCCCCCACACAATCCCAGGGGCCTGGTGACAGCTGTCTGGCCAGCCTGTTCCCAGGAACAGAAAGCCTGGAATAGCTTCCCACACATACTAGCCCATGAGCTTTCTGAGGGCAGGGTCAGGCAGCCCCTGTTCTAAGTGCTTTTCCTGAACAGACTTATCTAATTATCCCAGTAATGCTATGAGTTAAGTACTATTATTATCCTCATTTCAGAGAAGAGGAAACCAGAGAGCTTAAGCAACTCGTCCAAAGTCACACAGCTAGTAAACGTCGGAGCTGGAAACAAACCTAGGTGATCTGGCGGTAGGTCTGTTCTCAGAGGAGGCATGCCGCCTCTCTCTGGGGACCTCCATCTTAGAGATGAGTACCCTAAGATGCAGAAGGACAAACAACCTTCCAGTGTCATACAGGCCCTCTGGCCTGGTCCACAGTTCTCACCCTATACATGCCTTACCTGCATTTGGGGCATCAAGGGCAGCTACCCCTTCCCTTATTCTTGACGCTGACAGCTAGGCTGCTGACGTCCTTGCTAGCTCTCTCAGACTCTCGGTTGAACCCAGGTGGAAGGGAGACGCCGGCTCTCCTAAGAACCCAAGGCCAGCTTACTGGAAGGTGCTGGACCGAGCTGCTCTTCTCAGCCCTTGATCTCCTGTCTTCATAAGCCCTCCTCTCCCAGCCCTGCCCATCCTGGCTGTTGCATCCATCCTGTCATCCTCTCTCACCAGACATGCCTCTTCAAACATGGTCTCTTCCTGCTCAAGAACCCTCAATGAGTCCCTCCTTGCAATACTTCGGCCACAAGGGCTTTCTGACAACTTGACTTGCCCAGCCAGGTGGGCTGCTATCCTGCCCGCGGTGCTCCGTGCACATCTGAACTCCCTGCACCCCTCTGACACTCTTCTCTAGCCCACGGGGCCTCCTTCCTCCCTCTCTCCATCCTTCAAGGCCCAGCTTAAGGCCTCAAGACCTAGGAAACTTTCCATGGCCCATGCTCGATGTTTGTGCGGGTCCCTCCCTGTCCTCTCCAGGCAGCGGGCTGCCCCATTGTGCCTTCCCTCTGTCACCAGGCTGCGCAGCACGGCAGCCGCTAGTCACATGTGGCTATTTAAATTGAAGTGAACGGAAATGAATTCAGTCAAACATTAGTTCTTCAGTTGTGCCGGCCTCAGTTTCTGAGTGCTCAATAGCGACATGGAGCCAGTGGCTGATGTACTGGACACTACAGGTATGAGAGAGGACCATCATCACAGAAACACCTAGAGGACAACACTATTCTGCAGTCTGCCTCGCAAAGTGAGGTCTATCTCCCTGCAAACCTTCAAGCCTGCTGAAAATAGGATTTTGCTGCTGTCCTTTTCTACCTCCCTCCCCAGCCAGGCCGCACAGAGGCCCCGGCACCCTATAGATCCATAACAGGCTGACTGAATAAAGCTAAGGTTTTGCCTGAAATACGACGTTTGCAAAGCACGTGGCACAGAACCTAGCTCACAGGAAGGAGCCACACCACAAGGAGTGGTTCTTTTTCTTCCTCTGTGCAGGCCTCAGAGTGACCCTCAAGTTTGACCTATGACCCCCACTCTTCACCCAGACCCAGCTGGTTTCCTAGAGACAAGCTGCCACCAATCCCTTCCTCACTCCTCCAACCCATTTTACATTTGGGGAAACCAAGGCCAGCAAGAGCTTTAGGCAACCTCGTTGTGAGTTGGTGGCTGCCCTGGAAACAAAAACCAGGACCCTGGGGACAAGAGGAGGTGGTGGGATAAAGCTCTCAGATTCTAAGTTGGAGAAGCCTGGGGTACCCCCCGGGGTACCCCCCCCCACCCCCCGCTCCAAACAACTTGACTGCTGAGCTAGGACAGGACCTCCAAGGACCAGCCCCAAGGAAACCTTGCCCTGCCCCCAGCGCTTTGTCCTTCCAGCAGGTCCCCACACCAGTCCAACATGCACAGGGGGCTGCCGTCAGCCTGAGAGTCAGAGCCTGAGGGGCGGGGGGATAAGAGGCGGTCACGCATCCTCCCTGTCTGTGAAACTGCCCACAGCTATAGGAAGAGGGCAGGCAGCACCTTGCAGCACTGCCCAGAACACACCAAGCCCGCACTGCCACCTGGGCCCGGGCCCCCCTCACGCACACTGTTGCACCCAGCTACACTATACCTGTATCCGGCCCCCTACACGGTGAAGGCCGGGCCTCCTGAAGGCCCCAGACAACTGGGGAAGGCCTGCCATAAAAGTAAGGTCTCCAGGACTCCCCTTCAGGAACATTAGGGCCTGTAACAACTGGCCCTCAAATTGTTGCCTTCTGGCTGCCTTGTACCCACACTCAGAGAACAGGGCACCCCCCTCCAGATGTGTCTCAGATTCCAGACCACTCTTGTCTCTCCAGTGCTCAGGACACCTGCAAGCCCAGGCCCCCACCCACCCGCACATCTGTGCACCATGGTCTCCCTGCCTAGCTACTGCTCATGACCAAACCCATCAGTATCAGATTAGGGACGCACCTGGGGCTGAGTCCCAGATGAGGGGCAGGAAAGAGGCAGCCCCAGGTAGGTTCCCAGACCAATTTCCCCAGAGGCCTGGAATGGGGGCTGTTCCACTCCCACCCTCCAGAGCAGTGGGAAGCCCCTCTCCTGCCCACCTGGAACCCCTTCAAGGAGTTCATGGCTGACTCCTCAGGGAAAAGCCAAAGGAGGCACCTCCTGTCCAGTCCAGCTCTGTCCCTCTTTTTCTAGGCTTTTCTCAGAGCCTTTCCTGGTAGTACTTCTACTCTGGGACCTTGCGCGCCCAGAGCCCTCTGGGTTGGGAGCCCCGTCCAGGCCCAGCAAAGGCAATGGCCATACTCTCTAGCAGGTAGCTGAGTTTCACTTCCCCTCTCCCAGCTCAGAGGACATTGAGCTCCTGTCTCTGCTGCAGAGGTAGGTAGGGGAGGGGGCAGAAATGGGAAGGAAACTGGCAAGGTTGCCAGTCATCATGGAGGGCTGGGAAGGGGGCTCAGGGGCCCATGCTGGCCAGCTCAGCCTTGCAGGAACTGCCCTCCCTTGAGGCCAGATGATCTTAATCCTGCCACAGACAAAACCTTGGGGAGGCAGGGGGTTGGGGGGATCACTGTTACCTTAGGCACTGGGAAATCGGGGGAAGGGACAGGAATATCTACTTGCTGCCTCTTCATTAGCCCTCACCTCAATTCCACCAAATGACTGAATCGGGTTACTGAGAACTGGAAGATGGGAGAGAACAAGCAAGACTGACAAGCCCCCCCATCCCGCCGCACTATCCCAACGTCCGGGGAATTGCTGAGAGCCGAGGCCCCATTTCCCATGTGGGAAAAACACGCAGCTGAGAAACAGGACCAGATTTTCCAGCTTGATTCAGAAATGGGCTCTCAATACAGGGGGGAGGGCAGGGGGCACTTTACAAACTGCTCCCAGCCCACAGTGAGTCACCCGGACTGTGGCACACCTCAAGGGCGCAGGTGCAGGAGCAGAGCTGAGTGGGGCCGACTGCAGTGCTGGAGGGACCAGGCCCCTGGCAGGAAGCACAAGAAACGATATGAGGCCCAGCTCCACTCAGCAGTCCCTGGCCCTGATGGGACCCGCTCACTCTTGGCCCTGGACCTTAGGGCTTAGGCCTTTTGTGGTCTGCTCCTGGGCCTGTGAGGGCAAAAGCATCAAAAAGCCTCGGGGGCACTCCATTCCCATCCCATCCCACCTGGCGGGGATAAGGAGCAGGCCCCGGGACACCCTGCCGCCCATGTTCCAGACTCCGCCTCGAGCGGCTGCCTCGGATGGCCCTCCCGACTCAGACAGGGGGCACTTACGGCCCGTTACGTTCCTGCCCCCGGAGAGCCTCACAGCCCTCTGGAGGCTCACTGGCCAGGCCCAGCTGGCATTTTTGACGCCAGACTGGACTGGGCAGACGGGTGAGGCCATAGGGCCTCTGGGCTCGCATGAAAGTTAATAAATAATAATAATAAAACCCTCAAGTCAACCTTGAAGAGAAGCAAGGTCAGGAGGGAACAGGGCCCCAGGGGTTGGGCCAGAGGCAGGCCCGACGTTTTCAAACAGGGCCAGGGCCGATCTAGCAGCCCCTGTGGTGGCTGCGGCGGCAGGGAGAGGTAGGCAGGCAAGAGAGGGCGCCGGGCTGCAGCACACCTGTCTCGGCTCCGGCCCTGGCCCGGAGAGCTCCCATTCCAGCTCCAGCTCGGGCTGCAGCCCCCGCTCAGAGCTACCCCATCGTAACCCCCTCCCCAGCTTCCACACCTGCCCCTCCCACTCTCTCCCCGAAGCCCTCGTCCCAGGAGCATGCCGGCCTCCTCTCTCCCTGGGCCACAGCACTCACCCCTGGCCTCAGAGCAGCTCCTGCCTGCCCTAAACACCCCTCTCCAGGCCTCGGCCCCTGCCTCGGGCTACCATGTGGAACCCCGGGGCAGAGGCAACCAGAGCAGCGGAGAGGCTGTAGGGCAGGAGCCAGGGCGCGGAGAGCAGCGGCAGCCCTGAGACAAGCCCCGGCAGACCCCAGAGAAGGTTTCCCAGCTGCAGAGTGGAATTAGCTTTTGCCATGCAGAGAGCAGCGCTCCGGGGCAGCAGAACAAAGAGGCGAGAGAGAAAGCCCCCCTTTGTCTGGGTTTGAATGCCAGGCCGGCCGGGAAGGAAGGCTTTCCCAGAGCCAGGGATGAGGCCAGCCAGGCCTGCCTGCTCCGACCAGGGCAGGGGCCCAAGCTGGGCCCACCTTCTGCCTATGCCCACCCACACCGCCTCCAACACAGCTTCGCAGGATCCGTCTGGACGTCTGCCTCCAAGACCTGCCGCGGGCAGCAAGCTCCCCGAAGGTGAATTCCACCTTTCCAGCCCCTCCGCAACAGCCCCGCCAGGCGAGAAAGTCACCCGGGACTGAGAGCCTGAGCAGGCAGCCGCAAGCTAGCAAGTCGGCGCTGACGGCGGGCGTCCCACTCAACTCCCAGTCCCCTGCGCAGGGCGGGCGGGCCCGCGGTCCCCTCCGCTCACAGACACGCTCGCATGGCCCCCTGACCCCGCAGCCGCACACAGCCAAGTCAGTCACTCGCACGGTGCCTTCACAGAGATACACGTGGGAGATACAGAAAATGAGTCACGTGTTGAGAGACACAACCAGACACGCTGGTTACACACAAGCACACACACCTGCAGACACACGGAGCTGCAGGAGGCAGAGGGCGAGCGTGACGGGCGCCGGCTGTGTCAGCAGGATCCTGGGGTGGAGGTGGGGGCTAGGCCTCTGGCTGAGACTCCTCTCTGCTTGGGGCCCCGGGCCCACCTTCCCCACAGACGCAGGATAATCAGGGAAGGGGCCCCTGACACACACACACACACACACACACACACACACCTTACACCTCACACACACGCCCCAGCTCCCACCCCACCTGAGGTCAGGAGTACGGTCGGAGAGAGGGAGCAGCAGAGCTGGTGCTGCCTGAGTCAGCAGGGCCTGGGCCGCCCTCACTCCCACAGCCCACCCAGAGACAGACACCTGCGGCCGAGACATCAGATGCCCTCCAGGATCCCAGGACAAACCCTCCAGCCAAGGGCAGTGTGCGCTGTGTAACCTCACCGCTAGCAGCTACAAACCCCAAGTTGGCCTGAGCAGTGGGAGCGCACCCCCGCCCCAACAGAGAACATCTCCTCTCAACACTAAACCTACAAGAATGCAAGGAAAAGGGTTCTGGCAACATTTCCAGCCTTGATTTGTGGTCCTAGGAATGACACAGGGGCACAACTATGACATGAGTGCAAACACACACACACACACCCTGAACAGCTCCTCATACATATAACTAGGCCTTATCTTGGGTTTTCTTTCCATGTGGAAGATGGTTATGAGGTAGGGATGCTGGATGGTCCCAGCTTACCCCAGTTCCCCATTGCTCAGATGAACCCCTAAATCAGGGAGCTGGTAGAGGGTTTCACCACCTACGGCTGCCAGGCTCAAACCTACCTGGATATCCCAATTTTGGAAATGTAGCCTCTCGTGGCGCCAAAGGAGAATATATTTGGGGTCTAGGTAGGCACGTCCCAAAGAGGGGTCTTTGGGGCCCACCCACTGGACACCCAGGCTTCAGGGCAATGGGGCCTAAACACTGGCTTCCCCAGGACAGAGTGGGGCAACAGAGTTGGCAGGACTGACTCTGGGTCCCCTGCTATCCCCCAGGCTGGAGAGAAGCCCTGCTTGCCTTCCTGCTGGGCCCCTGCTCTAGACTACTGGCCCATGCTCACGTGGATGCTTGTGAATATGTGACTAGAGCCACCAGGGAGAGGTTGATCAGTTTCCTATTTCTAGCCAATAAGGCATGTCAGCAGCTACCAGCCCCCAACCCTCGAGGACAGAAAAGAAAGCACAAGAAGAGGGGCTGTATTTTCAGGCATGTGCCAGGTCTCCGTGTATCTGCTCCTACATCCGGGAGAATTCTGTTGCTCTCAGTCACATCCATGGTATCAGCAGAGGCCCTCAGGCAAGGGAAAAAGAGGCCCAGGGAAAGGCCCCTCCCCCCTGGCTGGAGGAGGGACAAGGGACGCAAGGGGTTCTTCCATTCAGGTTCCCCACAGCTCTTCCCCTCCCCTGAGGGTGAGGCCCCTCTTCCTCCACATTCAATAAGTCCAACTCACAGTGAGTGGTGCTGGCCTATTGAAGGGTTTCCAACTCCAGTGCCCTGGGTCACAAGAGAGAAGCCAGAGGGCTGGGGAGGGGGCTCCAGGAGGGGGATAAGGCTCAGGCTGCCGGGCACAGATACTGAGCGCACAGAACTGCACATCTGGCCCTGAAGCAACCCCACTATTTGTGAGCCTGTCCACACCAGGAGCAAAAATGAACACATGAACACACACACACACACACACACACACACAGGCACACACATGCATGCATGCAGCTGCTGACAAAGTTTAGTGCTTCCTTCCCACCCAGTTCCTTCCATGAGCTGGGATCAGGGACCTGCTGGTGGGAACCCCAGAATATACTCTGCATGCATGGGCAAACCACCTCCCCACCCAGTCCCCAACTGTACAGACGAGAGACAGACGCATTTAAGAGCAAAGCAGTCTCAGAGACACTTGCAAACACAGACACACATCTAAAGATACCCTCCTACTACCGAATCAGGCACAATTATGTTTTCTCTCCTCCCAAATGAAAAGCACCCCTAGCACTCAGACACAGTTAAGAGCAAAAGCGTGGGTGCAGGCACACATTCACTCATCACCCTGGCTGCTGCCCCCTCCCCGGTTCCTTTCAGCCACATCTCTTGTCTTTCTCTTCCTGTCACTTTCCGCTGCCAATCCCAGGACAGAGAACTGGACAGCGCTCCTTCCTCCTGCCTCTGCGCTTTCCCTCCTTCCCCGGCCTTTCCATCTTCATTAATAGCAGCGGCTTCCCAATCCTGAGAAAAGTCTGGGCTCTGCCTGCCCTGAGTTGGGGGTGGACACCAGGGGCTCATCTGCTTCCCCTGGGCCTCTGCTTCTCAACTCCCGGGGAGGGGAGAGAATGGCTCCTCTCTCCATCCCCTCCACTTCCCTTAAGAAACCAGAGGTCCTGTCCTGGTACAAAAACCCCGAGCTAGCCCATCCGATTGGAAACTAATTATACAGCAAATTTTATTTATTCCTGCCCTCAGCCTGTGGCGGCCCTCCTGCCTTTTGTTAGTTGTATGTGTATGTTTTTTAATTGCTAAACAGTGACTCATTCTGACTGGTCCCCCCCACAGGAAACAGCCCCCGTCCACAACCGTCCCCTGCTCAGAGCTTCCTCATACCCAAGCTCCCCACTGGCCTCGACTAGCCTCCAGGGGCCCCCACCCATTAAACACTCCCAGTCCAACCAAAGCCCAACCTCACCCCCATGATATCACACCCAGGCTCCAAGCTGGGGCTTCGAGATGGCTCAGTCTCAGGCCAACCCCTTCCTTCTGGTATGACTCAACCCTGAAAGCCAGGGGACCAGGGAGGGACCTAGGAGGAGCCCCCCTCCACTCAAGGGGACGGAAGTATTGCCTCAGTCCAGCTCCAAAGCCAGACCCAGAGGCCTGAGGGGGAAGGCGGTTTTGACATTGGCTGCTGCTGCCGGGTGTATACAATGGGAGGGGATGCGGTTCTGTAATCACCCAGCCGGCAGCCCAGGGGAGCCAGCTGCCTGAAACCAGATTGCAAGGCAGCTCAACCTTAAACCCACAGGATTCTTTTTCCGTCTTCCACTTCCCCTCCCCAAATGTGGGAGGGCTGTGATAGAGGGCTGGGCTGGGAGAAAAGGGCTCAGGGTGATGAAGACACATACTTTAAGGTTTGTTCATGCGGACGCAGGCAACATACATAGGCACACAGAGGGCAGTGATTCTCACACATGAAGAGTGGGCTACTGGGAATAATCAGAATGGCTGAGACACTGTTCAGTGGTGCCGCTGGCTGTCCAGGCCTTGTCCAGATAGATACCAGAGTTCTGTTCCCCCTCCGGAAGCTCCCCTCCACCCCCCCCCAGTGTGTTTCCAATAGGGCTTGAAACGAACATGGCTGCTTTTGTTTACTTCCTCATTGGTATGCCAGCATCATGGATCATGTCAGCCACAGCAGCGGCACCAGGACACTCATTACATAAACAGCAGCTGGAGAAGCAGGACCTGGGTCACTGCCTTGGTGACTTCCCATAGGGCCTACAGAAACAAGGCTGGGGAAGGGAGCTGTGAGCAGAACAGAAAAGCAACACCCAAACTCTACCCCTCACCTCAATTCTATAAATGACTCAAAAGATGGACCTATGAGCACAGGTGCAGGAATGTATCAAGGAGTGAGGGGCCCTTCTTCCCAGGACCTTGCCCCTAAACTTTCAGGGTAGAAGAGTTTGGAAGGGGGTGTCCGGCCTGATGTCACAAGAGTTAGCTAGCCTGCCCGGAGGGTGGTCCCCAGGCGGTAGGGAGTGAGTGTGTGTGCGTGCGCGTAGGGTACTTGCCCGGATCTCATTCCTCCGGATCTCCACGTCGCACACCGAGTGTCCCTGATGCGCACCGCTGTAGTAGCAGCAGTATTGGCACACGGCCACCTGCTCGGCCTCACAGTGGTAGAGGCGGTAGGCGTTGTGCTGGGGGCAGCTCCAAGCCCGCACGTCGTCCGCCTCCACCAGGAGGTGCCCGCGGGCGGTGGAGGGCTGCTGCAGGTGCGTCTGCACGTGGGACTGGCAGCAGGGCGCCTCGCAGCGCAGGCAGACCTTCTGCGCCGGCAGCGGGGGGCCGCGGCGGCAGAACACGCAGTGCAGCGCCGCCGGCGGCTTCTCCACGTGCAAGGCGTTGAACTTCTCCACGATGTTGGTGAGCTTCAGGTTCTTCTCCAGGCCCGGCTTCTGGTTGTAGGCCTGGTTGCACTCCGGGCAGCGTACCAGGCCGCTGTCCTTGGCCCACGCCTCGCCAATGCAGCCCCGGCAGAAGTTGTGTTTGCACGGCAATTGCACCGGCTCCACGAAGACATGCAGGCAGATGGGGCAGATGAGCTCCTCCTCGAAGCAGT
>NW_024426885.1:25863957-25870899 GCF_017311325.1 Ursus maritimus
GGCTTTGGCTGCTGCTGCCGGGTGTATACAATGGGAGGGGATGCGGTTCTGTAATCACCCAGCCGGCAGCCCAGGGGAGCCAGCTGCCTGAAACCAGATTGCAAGGCAGCTCAACCTTAAACCCACAGGATTCTTTTTCCGTCTTCCACTTCCCCTCCCCAAATGTGGGAGGGCTGTGATAGAGGGCTGGGCTGGGAGAAAAGGGCTCAGGGTGATGAAGACACATACTTTAAGGTTTGTTCATGCGGACGCAGGCAACATACATAGGCACACAGAGGGCAGTGATTCTCACACATGAAGAGTGGGCTACTGGGAATAATCAGAATGGCTGAGACACTGTTCAGTGGTGCCGCTGGCTGTCCAGGCCTTGTCCAGATAGATACCAGAGTTCTGTTCCCCCTCCGGAAGCTCCCCTCCACCCCCCCCCAGTGTGTTTCCAATAGGGCTTGAAACGAACATGGCTGCTTTTGTTTACTTCCTCATTGGTATGCCAGCATCATGGATCATGTCAGCCACAGCAGCGGCACCAGGACACTCATTACATAAACAGCAGCTGGAGAAGCAGGACCTGGGTCACTGCCTTGGTGACTTCCCATAGGGCCTACAGAAACAAGGCTGGGGAAGGGAGCTGTGAGCAGAACAGAAAAGCAACACCCAAACTCTACCCCTCACCTCAATTCTATAAATGACTCAAAAGATGGACCTATGAGCACAGGTGCAGGAATGTATCAAGGAGTGAGGGGCCCTTCTTCCCAGGACCTTGCCCCTAAACTTTCAGGGTAGAAGAGTTTGGAAGGGGGTGTCCGGCCTGATGTCACAAGAGTTAGCTAGCCTGCCCGGAGGGTGGTCCCCAGGCGGTAGGGAGTGAGTGTGTGTGCGTGCGCGTAGGGTACTTGCCCGGATCTCATTCCTCCGGATCTCCACGTCGCACACCGAGTGTCCCTGATGCGCACCGCTGTAGTAGCAGCAGTATTGGCACACGGCCACCTGCTCGGCCTCACAGTGGTAGAGGCGGTAGGCGTTGTGCTGGGGGCAGCTCCAAGCCCGCACGTCGTCCGCCTCCACCAGGAGGTGCCCGCGGGCGGTGGAGGGCTGCTGCAGGTGCGTCTGCACGTGGGACTGGCAGCAGGGCGCCTCGCAGCGCAGGCAGACCTTCTGCGCCGGCAGCGGGGGGCCGCGGCGGCAGAACACGCAGTGCAGCGCCGCCGGCGGCTTCTCCACGTGCAAGGCGTTGAACTTCTCCACGATGTTGGTGAGCTTCAGGTTCTTCTCCAGGCCCGGCTTCTGGTTGTAGGCCTGGTTGCACTCCGGGCAGCGTACCAGGCCGCTGTCCTTGGCCCACGCCTCGCCAATGCAGCCCCGGCAGAAGTTGTGTTTGCACGGCAATTGCACCGGCTCCACGAAGACATGCAGGCAGATGGGGCAGATGAGCTCCTCCTCGAAGCAGTTCTTCCAATTCTCCGCCATGGCGGCCGCGGGCAGGGGGCCCGGGCAGGCCTCCCCAAGTGCCCAACTCTGGGGGTCCGTCCCGTGCAGCTGCAGGCCCACCGAGCCCCGAGCTCCGGCCTCAGGCAGCCCCGACAGTCGCTCAGTCACCAGCGCCTTCCGCGCGCCTGCCCCCCACAGGAGGGAGCCTCGGTCCTCCCGCCGCGCGCGCCACCGGCTGCGTCTCCTCCTCCTCCCGAGCGCCTAGCGGGAGGCGGCGGACTGCGCCAGGGCCGCGGCCGGGACACCAGCCCTGGAGGGGAGCGCCGGGGTCCAAATTCCATATAAGAGGCCGCCCCCCCCCGGTCCGCGCGGCTAGGCCAGCGGCGGCCCGCGGCCTGCGCCCGGCTTCGCGTCTGACATTGGGGCGCGCCCCGCAGCGGACAGAGCCCGGGAGCCGCACACTTCCTGCAGCGACGACGGCGGCGGCGGCGGCGATGAGGCTCCCACCCGGCGCGCCCGCGCAGCACCTCACTCCCCTCGTCCGGGGTCCGAGAAGCCGGGGAAGCGGTAGCGGCCGCGCCGAGATCGGCTAGATCGGGAGCGGGCGAGCTAGGCGAGCTGGCGGTCCCCGGGCCGCGGCGCAGGCGCCCCCCGGCTGGCCGGCAGGGTGCGGGTGCGGACTGCGGGGCGCAGGCGGGCCGACTCCGGGGCGCTGCGTGCGCGCAGGGGCAGTCATTCAGATGAAATTCCAGTCCCCGGCCAGAGACACCAGCCCGCCTCTGCCTTCCTCCTCCCTTCACAAATAGAAACGGAAGGGGGAGGGAGAGAAGTGGAAAAAAAAAAAAAAGCCAACCAGAAAGGGAGGGAGAAGCCCCGGCGGTGCTCCGGCCTGACCCCCTCTTCGCGACTTCTGCGCTTCCCCGAGGCCCGGCGCCCGGCGCCCCCGCCGCAGAGAGACCCCGCTCTCGGTCTCCGCGCTGGGCGGGCGCCTCGGCTCTGCCGAGGAAAACAAGGATTGATCAAACTAGAAAGGAATTTTTCTCAACTGCTAATGAACAGGAGGCTCGGCTCCCGGCCCTCCCCTCCCCCCCGCCCCGGCCCTCCCCCTTCGCCACCCCGGCCCCCCTCCCCCCCACTTTCTTTTCTTCTCGGCCTCTGCTCCGGCCTGGAAGGCTCGGGGCTGCGGTCGGAGCCAGCCTGCGGCGGCAGGGCCGGGCCGAGCCAGCCGGGCCGAGCCAGCCGGGCCAGGCTGCCTCCTTCAGAGCCCAGCCATCTTGGGCTCCTGGCGGCGGCCGCGGTGGCCAGGGGTCCAGGCGCGCTCGCTCGAGGGTCCTGCAGCGGGCTTTCTCCCTCTCTCTCTCTCTCTCTGTCTCTCGGTGGGATTTTTTTTTTTTTTAAGGGGAGGGCTGGCGGCCTCCCTCAAATTAGGAGAGAGAGAGAGGAGAAAAATGCCAAGTCCCGATTTCTCTCCACCTCTGCTCCACCCACCCCGGTCCTTTCCAAAAAATAAAAAAAGATTAGAATTGGAAGAAGTCGGCAGAAAGGCGAGCGCCGGCGGCCCCCGGCTGCTGCCCAGGCGACGCGTCCGGGGCGGGCCCACGCCAGTCGCTCTGTCTGTGGGTCCGTTTGTCCGCCTGAAGCTTCACAACTGAGGGGAGGGCACTTCGGGCAGGGTCTCCGCAGCGGCAGTCGCCTCAGAGCTTTATCCTCAGATCAAAAAAAAAAAAAAAGGAAAAAAAGGAAAAAAAAAAAACCCAACACTCTCATCAGGGCCACCTTCAGCCATCTTGCGCGTATTATTATTATTTCAGGAATAATCTGTTTAATAAAAATAGCGGCGTCTCTAGCCCCCTCCTCCGCATTCCGGGCTCCCCGCCCCCTTTTAATAATAATCTCGATAATAAAAATGATCTGCGCGCCGGGCAGTTCTTTTCCTGCCTCTGTTCGCTAGGGCTCCTGCTCTCCCCCCGGGAAGGGGGCGCAGTGTGTGGGGGGGCGCCGCTGGGGCTGGGGCGGGGGTGAGTCCCTGCTGCCCGTCAGTCGGCGCCCTCCGCCTCAGGAGGAAGGGAAGGGCGCCCTCGCCGCTACCTCGCTGTTGGAAGGAGGGCGGGCGGGGGAGGGGCCCCAGCTCTTGGGACCCGCTGGAAGGGCGCACAGGGGTCCCCAATCTTCCCGCCAAGGCCTGGCCTCGGAGTCTGCAGCCGGGGGCAAGGGGATACAATGGGCTCCGAGCAGAGTGCGGCCGGCAGGGTGGGGATGCGGGCGGGCAGGGGGCTGCGGTGAGCTGGACTCTCGAGCTAGGGCGGAGACAGGCGGAGGGTGGTGTCCCTACATCAAGGCCGGTCCCGCTACACGGGAAGGGGGCGGGGAGACCGGGAGGGGACGGGAGGAGAAAGCGGCAGCGCAACGGCGGCGCCTTTAATCAGCACCCGCTGGTTCTGCCCACCCGGCCCCGGAGACCAAGACGGACAGGGAGGGGCGGGGGCATAAGGGCGGGGCGTATTGTCCGGAAGTGCTATTACAGCTGCTGAGGCTCCCGGCTCCTCCCCTTTTCCCTGTCTGGAGTTGGGGCTGTTCCGGAGGCTGCTCCCGCTATTGGTCCCCAAGATGAGGCTCCGCCTCTTCAAGGCGGGGCAGACCCGAGAGCCTCACGTGACTTGCACTTACTTTGGTACCTTAAACACTAGGGTGGGAGGAGAGTTCTGCGCTTCTTAAAAGGGCGATGACGCCGCTGCGTAGTGGGACCACATCTTCCTGGGCCTTTTCACCCGTGGCTCTTTTTACCTGGGAGGAAAGGGAGGGTTTATCAGTCTGCTCCTTCTGTCTGATGGAAGTGAGCAGGTAACTGCAAAGGTTCGCTGTGGGGCAATTTCCCGATGTCCTTAATACTTTCCCCCAAATATCTGACGCTTAAGACTACCAAGCAAAATAGACATTGTTTATTTATTAATAAGGGAATGAAGGCTTAAAGCAGTGAAGTAGTCCGCTGGAGGTCGATGGGTCAGTCAGCAAATATTTAACAAAAGCCTGGAAGTGCCAGGCATTTTTCTAGGCCCTGGGGATTCCCTGGAGAACATACACTTAATAATGATGATATTATTATTGTTATTAGTATTGTTAAATATACAGGATAATTTCTGTGATAGAGAGTAAGGGGCTCCCACAGGGCTCCTCAGAAAAGTGACATCTGAGTCAACACCTGAATATTCAGGAGTCATCAAGCCATTAACAACCCTGGGAAAAAGTGCTTCAGTCAGAAGGAGAAACAAATGGAAAAGCAATAGATTAGGCATGCTCCAGGGCAGAAAGGAGGCCGTGGGAGGGAAAAGACAGGGGCCAGAATACAGAGGGCCTTGCAGGTCATGGTAAGGAGTTTAGACTTGAAGCTGGTTATGAGAAGCCCTCAGATTTGGGATATATTCTGGAAGTAGTGCCAACAGGACTAGATATGGATTAGATATGGGGTGGAGAGGAATCAAAACATTAACAGGAATGGGATAGGAATGGGATCAAGATGTGCTTATCACTGTATATAGTACATCCTTCTGAACTTTCAAATGTTATCGGGGATATATAATTTTTTATCCCTCCAAAATGTTTTTAAATGATTCTTAGGATTTGGGCCTCAGCAAGAGTCTGCATGGTGGTGCCTCTTACCAAGAAGGAGAGAATTGAAGAGAATTAGATTGGGTGGGGAGATTTTTCAGTAGTTCTAAGTTTAATTTGAGTTGGCTCGGATATCCCAGTGGAAATGTTGCAAAGACAATCATATATACAGACTTGGGGGAGGTTTGTACTGAGATTATAGATTTTGGAGTCATCAGCAATTACATTCTCAATGGTAGAACTGAGATTCAAATCCAATTCAGAGTAACCAATGGGTCCCTGATCCTTCCATAAAACCAGAGGGCCCCTCTACTGTAGGACGTCCATCTCCTTATTCCCGATTGGAGGGCCAATGTGGGCCCTTCAAGGACAGAGCCCCTGTGTCTTCAGCACTTTGCATCCCCTCACATGGGAGATGTTATGTTGAATGAATGAATGAATGGATGGATGGATGGATGCTTGCTTGTCTGAATGAACAAACAAGGAGAAAATGGTTCCAAGCCCTAATCCTTAATTGCATGCTCTAAAGATGGTAGAGAGCAACAACAAGGTCTAGCTTGCAGCTATTGGAGGGTCCTTCTCTGGCTTCCTCACCAATGCCCTCCAGGATAATCTAAAGGATTCCTTACATTCCTCACCTTTCTAGACCACTACCCTTAACTTGTAAGATATCATACTCTTCTGGTTTTCTTATCTTTCTAACCACAGACTTCTCCAATTTCCATCTCATAAATGTTGACGGTCCTCAGAGCCCTGTGCTCCATCCTATTCTCTTACTAATCTACACCTGCTCCCTGGAGCCTCTCACTCCTAAAGCTTTATTACTGTCTGTATACGGATGGCTCCCCACTCAGTATCTCCAGTCCAGACGTTCACCCTCCTGGTTGCAGATCAGTGTAGCCAACCATGCTGTCCGCTTGAATGTCTCACAGGCACCTTGAATTCAATTGTATTGAATTTAGTATTGAAAACTAAACTCATCATCCTCTTCACACTCCAGCCTGTTTTCCTCCACTGTGTCCCCCATCTCAGTCAGTGCACCTATCACCCAGTTAGTTACCAAGCCAAGGATAGGGAAGCAACCTTAACATCTCCCTGTCTTCCACCGCCAATCAAGTGTTATAGATGCTTCTCTCTCTTTTTCTTTTTACATTAAAGATTTATTTATTTATTTATTTTGAGAGAGCGAGAGAACATGCATGCAAGTGCAAGCCGGGAGAGGGGCAGAGGGAAAGACTCCTCCAGCAGACTCCCCGCTGATCACTGAGATTCGATTGGATCTCACAACCCCAAGATCATGACCTGAACCGAAAATAAGAGTTGGACACTCAACCAACTGAGCCACCCAGGCACCCCTATAGATCCTTCTCTTAAATATCTCTTAAATCATCCACTTGTACACTGGCTGCTCACTTGACCTCTTCACTGGGTGGTACGATGAGTATCTCAAAGTCAGCATGTCCAAAACTATACAAATTTCTGCACACACCCCTGCCCCTGTTCCATTGAAGTCTTTCACTCCTCAGTGAACATCCCATAGCCAACCCCTCAGCAAATCTTGACTACTTCACATCTCCATTACTTTACCATAATCTCTAGCCTGGATTATTTCAGTAGATCCTAACCAGTTTCTCTGCTTCTGCCCTTACCTCCCAGAGTCAATTCTCAACACAGTAGCTAGAGAAATCTTTCTAAAATATGTCAGATTGTGGGGCGCCTGGGTGGCTCAGTTGGGTAAGCTCTGACTCTTGATTTTGGCTCAGGTCATGATCTCAGGGTCATGGGGTCAAGGACTGCGTGGGTCTCCCTGCTTAGCAAGGAATCTGCCTGAGATTCTCTCCCTCTGCCCCTCCCCCTGCTCGCTCTTTCTCTCTAAAATAAATAAATCTTAAAATATATATATATATA
>NW_024426885.1:25870922-25928459 GCF_017311325.1 Ursus maritimus
AGTATGTATGTATGTGTGTGTGTGTGTATATATATATATATATATATATATATGTCAGATTGTGTCACTCTTCTGCTCAAAATCTCCTAATGGCTTCCCACTTCGACCAGAATAAAAGCCAAAGTTTTATAATTGCCTGCAAGGTCCTACACAAGCTGCCCTCTGTATATGTAATCTCCTGTTATTCCCCTTCTTTCATTCTGCTCCAACACACTGGCTTCCTCTTTTGTTCCTCAAGTACACCCAGAGTGTCTCCCCTACCCCCAGGCTCTTTGCAGTGTTCTTCATTTTGCCTAGACCATTCTTCCTCCAGATGTCCCTATGACACACTTCTTTCTGTCACTGAGATCCTTTGCTCAAATGCCACATATGCAGCAAGGCCTTCCCTGACCTCTGTAGTTAAAAACACACCCCACTCCAGCCCTATCTCTTCTCCTCTGCTTTATGTTGTCTCTGTAGTACGTATATTCATGTACTATGTATTCTATTCTATACAAATATTATCTCCCATCACTAAAATATAAGATCTGTGAAAGGAGGAATTTTCTTTAATAATGCATCTCTGGTGCCTAGAACGGGACCTATCACATAGTAGGTGTTCAGTAAATATTTGTTGAATCAATGAATGAGTTCCGTTCTCTCCATCCCTACTGCTTCTACCTTAATCCAGCCCTGCCCGGTCCTTGCCTCCAATCTTGCTCTCTTTCAGAATGTTCTCCATCCAATAGGCAGGGGAATGGTCCTCAAATGAAAGCTCAACGCCTAAAACCTTAGGCAATTTGAGCTCTACAAATCCCAAAAAGAGTTTTGGGGCTCGTTCTCTCTGCCTGGAAGGCTTTTGAAAATAAAGCCCCTCTTTTTTTGCCCTTCATCCTTAAGTATCCTTCAGTTTTGACTTAGATGTCACTTCTTTCAGGAAGCCTTTTTAAATTTTCCCAGACTGGGTTGGGTACATTTTCTATGTCTGTACCCTAGCATAGCCCTTTAATAAAGGGTTAATGCTAATTGAGCAGTTACTATGTGCCAGGAATCTCGTGTGTATTTTCTCATATAATCCTTGCACAAACGCTGTGAAGTGAGAATGCATTTGCAGATGAAGAAACCTGTCTAAAGTCACACGGACGAGCGGTGGAGTTAGGATAGGACAGCAAGCGGCTGACTGCCTTTCTCCTTTGTGACTCTTCCTTGCAACTGTTTCCTTGTCTGTTTTCCCCATTGCACTACACACTCCTTAAGGCCAGGCCTGTGTCCAGTCTCCCAGCATATAGCAGAGGGCCTGGCAAGGGTTTGTTGAAAGAAGGAGTGAATGAACACAGACCGTGGACACCCACCAGCAGGCATCTTGCCCCTTCCCCCATCCTGTCCTTAGCTCTCTCCCGAAGAGTTCCGGGCACTAAGGAGGAGAGGGCACTGCGTCAGTCCCATGGTGCCCCCACAGAAGGGGCCTGGAGAGGGTTGCCCCTCCCAGACCACATCCTGACCTGCACCCCCTGCATTCTTGGGACAAATGTCTCCACTCTCCTGCCTGGCACAGCACTCCCTCACCCCCAGCCTGGCCTCCCCACCTCCTCCGGCTGCAGCCCTGCCGCTGCCTCAGCACCTGGCAGCCTGGGCTGACTCACTTCCAGCTGCATTCTCCTTCTGGTTAGGCCAGTTTGGTAAATCTCTTAGGCTTCCTAGCCCCATGGCTCTGGAGCCTGTGGGTCCCCCTCACCTAGGGCCCCTGACATCCTCCCACCCCACATGGGGCAGAGCAGACGCCTGGAGGAATGTACAGGCCTTTTAGAGATGACATTACATATCACATGGCAGATTTCTCCCCTCCCTAAATCAAGGGTGGGGTCTCTGCTATCTGCCCAGGAGCCTCTTTCCAGAAATAATCTCAGCCTAGTCCTGTCTCCTGGAACCACCTAAACATAGGATCTTGCTGTTCCCGCCCTCTCTAGGGCAGGAACTTCACTCTGACCCTGGGTCCTTCTAGGCTGGTCAGATGAGGAGGATTAGATAATCAGCCCTCCCCTCCACCCCACCTCCCAATCTCCGAGGAGAAAAGAAAAGGGGAAGGGGTGTGGCCTGGGCCACCCTGTGATTGTCAGTCTGGCTCCAGGCCCTCCCAGCTCCCTTGCTCTGACTGCCAGAGTGACTGAGGGCCCCAGACGGGACCTGCCCCACGGCTCCAAGAGCCAGCCACGGTTCAGTAGGAGGTCACGGGGAAAGGAGTACTGACCTCTGCCTGGGGAAAGTCCCCCAGATACAGATGGTTCTCAGAGGGGACAGAGTCCCTTCACAAGAGCTGATGCCCCCCGCCCCCTCCCTTCTTGTGATCCCCTCAGGACTTCTGCCACTAGCCCCATCAGAACACCCTGGGTGCTACAGCTCCTTCCCGCAGACTAGGAGAAAAGGCCCTGCTATTCTCCAAGACAGACAACCAGCCCTAGAAGGAAGGGAAAGAATGTGGGAAGGTTTAGAGCAGCCCTGCAGGTTCTGGGAACCCTGTCTGGGTGCAGACCCCCTCCTGCCTGCCTTTAAGGTCCCAGGCTGTTGCCTTCTCCCCACAGGGACTGCGCTCTGTTGTGCCATGCCAGGCCCTGGAAAGACGGCAGCTGAGCAATCCAGGGAGGGAGGATCCAGCACCTCCTCACCGAGACCAGGCCCAGAGGGGCTCACGGGAAGGGAGGGCTGGCTTCTGCATCACCCAGTGCGTGTGATGGCTCTGAGGCTGCCTGTCCATCCCAGGAGGTTGAATTTAGATGGCGAGGGGAGTGGCCATCTCCTGACCCGAGCTGGAAGGGAAAGAAGGCCCACCTTCCCAAGGGGAAAGGGCTTTTTGGTGAGAGGAGAGCAGAAGAGGAAGAAAGAGGGTCTTGACCTACCCACTCACCTCCCCAGACCTGTTTCTTGCTCCTATCCCCCCCCCCCCCAGGACCTTAGAAGAATTCAAGACCAGTGAAAGAGAGTCTGCAAAGTCATTTCTGCATGACTGAGAGTCACCAGCTACGTGATCCTGCTCCTTGACACCCGTTCCGCTCCCAACAACAGCCTTCGGGGGCCTTCCCCGACCCCAGCTTCTTCTAAGCGGCTGAGTCCAACCCCCCCTCTGCCAGGGCCCCAGGCTTGCCTCTCCCTTACTCCAGGCATCCAAAAAGGAGCACAAGATCCAGGCACTTCTGCAAATATGTTTAATGCACTTAGATTACACAGAGGAAGAGGGAGCAAGAAGGAAACGACATCTAAGTGAGTCACCCAAAAATTCTTACAAAAGTCCCAGGCCGGCTGCAGCCCCCAGGAACCGAGTCACCGTCGACATTGGAAACTAATATAAAATTTTACAAAAGTCTGCTCATTGCAGCATTCAGGTACTTGTACAAAAGGAGGGCTCTTTCTACAGGGCTCCTGACTTATAACAGGGACCCAGGCACCTCACCTGGCACGGAGGACCTGGAAGCCAGAGAGGAGGGACAACTGGATAAAAAAATACAGTCAAGGGAATTCTCTACTGGTCTGCCCCATAGGGGCACCAACCTTCGGGGTTTTTTTCCCTGCTCTCAACTCAATCTCAAAACCCAGTCCCAAGACCCTGTATACATTTTTTTTTTTAATGCTCTAGCCCTTTAGACTCTCCCCAAGGCTTCCTCGTCCCTGCCCTAGGAAGAGAAGGGCAAGAAGAGGCCCCAGCTCCATGGCCAGACCTGAGACCTCGCATGAGCCGCTCTACCCCTCAGAACGACAGCTGGCTCGGCGGTCCTCTCACAGCCCGCACTGGGCCTGAGGAGGCCAAGAGTCTGCCGTGTGTACGTGGCAGGCCCACTGGACGGGGGGCCCCCTTCCTCTCAGAAGCTTGAGCCACAGGGACCTGGAGGGAGGAGGTGGGACTGCGCCAGCCACAAGGAAGTCACGAGGAAGAGGCAGATTTAGGACGGAGACTTCTTACCACCCCAACTCACTATGTCAGGGCTCCTGAAGCACTGCAGGGAGGGAAGGAAGCAGTACATTTAGTGAGTACCCACTGTATGACGAGTGCTATGCTGGGCACGCCACAGGGTCAGCCTCACCTGGTCCTCAGTGAGGGTCCCCTCTCACCAGCCAGGAGCTCAGTGGAGAGACCCCTCTCAGAGAAACCTCTGGAAGGCCTGGTCAGAGATGGTGGACGCTCTGCTCCTCCTCCAGAGCCACTGCACATAGGGAAAGGAGATGGAGGCCTGGCCCCAGGCAGACCTCGGAGGTTCCTGACATGATGAGGCAGGAAGGGGCCACAGGCTTCATGGGCTCACTGTCTCAGAGCTCACCTGCTTCCCGCCCACCTCCCATACTGATGACAAAGCCTAGCTCAGAAAATACCCTCCTCCCCATCAGCCAAACCAGGCAGGCAGAGCCAGGTCCCCAGAAAGAAAGAATGTGTGGAGAGGTGGGCCAGGGTGGCAGGGAAAGGAGACAAGATAATGGCACCTCTCCGGCCATGAAACATTAGATGACAAGAGCTTCAAAGGCAGGGTTGCTGTGGTGGGTGGCAGCCAGAAAATGTCCTTTTGGAAAAGTCCTTGGAGCAGAAGGCACAGCTGCTGCCAACATCAGGGCCAGAGCAGCTTCGTCTTCATGGGTGGAGCCCTGGAGCCTCTCTCCCCCGGTATTCTGGGCTGATCCACCTTGAAGCTCTGAGTTTGATGGAGTTAACTGGGTAGCCCTGAGGGCGTGTGCAGAGAAGCCGCCAGGGCCTAGTGGAAATCCTGAAGTCCAAATCTTGTTCCCTGGAGAGGCTGGCCACTGCCCTCATGACCCCTGGAGGCAGCTCTTTGCCTGAATCTCTCATCAGAGCGTCCTGCACCCCACTGGCCACCTGTGGCACTGTTGTGGTGCCCGTGTGCGTGGCGGGTGGAGACAGGGCAGTGTGTGGCCCTACGAAGCCCCTGACAGGCCAAAGGACTTTGCTTTGGAAAGACCTGAAGGGAGATCTTGAAATAGCAGTCCCTAGAGTCAGGGGTGAGAGGGCACGAAAGGGGCTTACTGATTCCAGGTCAGAAGTAGGAGACAACCCAAGAGGAACCCCAAACCCATGGGCCAGAGATAGGTCTATTTCTGGAAGGAAGACCAGGAGATGTGCAGTAGTGGGGCAAGGGACTGGGAGAGACCAGGATGCAGGAAAAGAGGCACGGAGGATGGTATGGGGAATGGGATGAAAGACAAGAAACGAATGGACACAGGGAGGATGAGGGCGGCAGAGGGCGGTATTTGCAAAGTCAAAGTGAAGGACATGGTAGAGGCTGATTTTTCCATTTTTAATAAGCCAGAGTCCTGCGGCCTGGAGGCTGCGAGGCCCAGGACAGGAGGAAATGGGACAGGAGTGGGCAGAGAGCTGGAGACCTAGGCCCGGAGTGGCAGGTGGGGATGGTCGGTGAGGTGCTGGGCCTCAGCCCCTCTCAGGCAGGCCTGGTTGGTGGACAAGGGCCGGAAGATGAGGCTGGGGCTACCATGTCTCTGAGACCCTGGCGGTCCTTGAACTTTGTCAGGGGTCTAGTCTGCTGGAGAACCAGAGGCGCCTCCTCCTGGCCCCGGCTGGCTACCGCGCTGAAGGCTGCACGGGGGCATGGCTCCGCTCTCCCCTGCCCCAGGCTCCACCAGGCCCGGCTGGGAAAAGCCTCTCTGCGAAGCTGGCTCCTCCGGGGCCCCGGGCTGGCAGGCGAACCGAACCCGGCACCTTCTCTGGTGGTGGCTCCCGAGGCCCTCGTCTGAGAGAATGAGAAAGTTCATCTGGGAATAAAGTTCTGTTTAAAAAACATTATATACACGGCTTCTGGACATCTCTGAAGACCAATAAAATACCATCCGGTTTCGACAAAATAAAATAAGGAGGAAGAAAACCAAACACGGTCGGAGGAACTGTTCCGTGGCCAGAGGACCCGGCCTAGCAAAGGCTTCTCCCAGCAGAGCTGGGCCGTGTGCGCACCGGCCACTCCACTCCCTCCTGCCGGGCTGCGAGGCAGGGGATAGGTGAGAAGGAGGCCCGTCTCCACCTAAGGGCACATCAAAGGTCCAGAGTCACATCTCAAACCACCACCTGTGGCAGCAGCAGGAGGGGAAGGCTTGCATTTGCCCACTCCCAGCCCAGGGGGCTTGGCCGGCGGGGTTGAGGGCCCTGAGCTGCCGCTGAGGCAGGGGCGGTGGCTGCGCAGTCTTCCTCACACGCGTCCTTTTATTTGTGGGAATCGCATTTACGCAGTTGTTACGCTGGAAGTCACCGGGGAGCCGCTGGGCTCTCCCTTGGCCCCTGCAGGGCCCAGCCCAGGCTAGTGCAGCGGACTATCGAACACCACGTCGGGCAGAATGGAGACTTTCAGCTTCTTTTCAGGCCAGCTGTACTCTTTGGGAAGTTTGAACTGTGGAGGGAGCAAGCACAGAACCAGGGTGCACACAGTTAGTACAACTCCCTGCCTTCTTTCCTGGTCGCCTAAAAAGAGCCCAGGGCCCTCATCCACGCCCTGTCCCCCAGGTGCTGGGGGCAAGAGAGGCCCCGGTTGCCTGGCTCCAATCGCAAATGCTATTCCCAGGTGGGTGGCTGGGGTTAAGCTGCTGGAGTTCGGTGACCCCTCTTTTCCCCTTGCCCTGCCAATAATTAACTGGGGTTGGAGGAGGCATGTTTTCTAACTCTTTCTTGACTGTGCTGACCTCCCTCCAGCTCACTTCCTTGGTTCTGCCTCCGGCCACAAGCATGTAAGGAATCTGCTCCCTGAGGCCCTGGGGCTGGGGGATGGGGGGCAGGAGGGAGGGTGCAGATGCTACAGGGAAGTGGCTTGAGGTCTGGAACTCTGTGGTCCTGTCCCTGCCATGGCTTCTCTTGCAGGGACTGGTGCAGAAGGACCTGGAACCCGCCCTCGGTGGCCTTTGCCAAAGGGTCCAAAGGGAAGGAGGCCCTGGCTTGGCCTCAGTGGGAGGAGAAGAGCACGACAAGGGTGGCTGGAGGTGATTTCTTGGGCCTGGTGCATCCCCATCCTGCTCCCCTTTGTTCAAGCCCATCTGTTTCCCAGGGTTACCACCCTGAGCGAGCATGGCGCCAGTGGTGGCCAAGGAGAGCCCAGGCTCTTCCTACCCCAGTCCAGTGATCACTGATTGGCTGACAGTTCTGTGTCTCAGGCTTCTGTTTGGGTGGGGGAAAGAGGCTGATAGATCTTACTTCCTCTGTGTTCAAGGACCTTGCATGTGGTCTGGCACACCGCTGGTACGCCACTAGACGCACACTGACTGGAAAGCAGGGTCTGCCTTTTATGACTCCTACTGTCCCAGGGCTGGGTGAGGAGTCAAGCCAGGCTGGAAAGGAGCGAAGAACAGGGCCCTCAGACTGCCTAGAGCTGAGGCTGGAAGTGGACAGGCCTGATACTTCCTGGCTGGCCCCCTCTCCCTCCCTCCGATGGGGGCCTTGTCCAAGCTGGGACCAAAGCGGAGAGTGGGGCTGGGTGTGGGGACAGCCTCTGGACAGAGAAGCAAAAAAAAAAAAAAAAAAGTCATTTTTAGTGACCTACTTTCCTAAGCTCCCCCTGGCTCCTGTCCCTCCTGCCTGGACTGTCCCCCTCCTACCTCTTCAACACCCAAGTTCAAAGCAGCGGTCTGGCGCAGCACCATCCCAGTGTGACACGGCCTCTCCGGAAGTACTTTTGGGCAGCTGGCTCTGGTCTGACTGAATAGGAGCCAGGCCTCAGGGACCAGTGACTTGTGGGGGTTGACTGGCTGGCGCAGACCGGGTACTTGGTGACTTTGGAATGTAGAAATGAGTTAACTTCTCAAGCCAGATCCCAGAGGACAGAGGTGACCTCAGGCTCTGAGGAGCTGCTGTCCACCTGGAGACCTGGACGGGACAGGCTCACCCTGTGCACTCTCCTCCACCTGGTGGATGTCAGAGGCCACCATGTCCTGGCTGATGTGGCCCTGGGAGCCCTGGCAGCTGTATGCTCCAGGCCTGGCTAAAAGCTGGCTCCTGCGTGGCCTCCCTCTGGCTTGGAAGGCTGGCCCCTGGGAGGTGAAGGAGCTCTCTCCCAAACACACTTCCCGGCAGAAAGGGCAATGGAAGGGTCTGTCTGTCTCTGCCACAGGCAGGGGAGGGCCCAGAAGAGCTCTCCAGAGGCCTGGCTAGGTTGCTAATGTTCCACTAACCTATGGGGCATTGAGGCCAGGAAGGCTCAGATCCCACTGGGGTGCTGCTTAGTAGGAGGCCGGGGGAGGGGAAGGGACTTTCCAGGATGAGGTAAGTCCCTGCAAATGAGGATGCCAGGAACAAGGAAGAAAAACAAAGGGGATTATGGGCTCCATTCCTGTACCCCAGATGAGTAGCCAAGGAAGGCACGAGCCCCCACCTGGCCTGCCAGCTCCTCCGGCTGGAAGAGGCAGACCAAGAGGGGAAAGCTCATGGCTGGAGAAGTGAGGAAGGAGACCGGCTCCTGGGTGGCCTGAGGCGAGAGCAGGAGTCCCTTACGGCCCACCAGAACTCCCCAGTGGAATGTTCTCTGGCAGCAGGCGTGGGCTTTCTGTTCAGAACCTGCCAGGGAACAGCAGGGGCTGGGGAAGAACTACTAGGCCGAAAGCCCTGGCTGCCTCTTCCATGAGGTTCTCAGGAGCCGTTGGTTCAGACAATTTGCCGGTGTCCTTACAACAGCTGGGGTGGGGCAGGGGGTGGTGGGGAGCCAGAAACAGAGCTGTATAACATCTGCAGGGGCTCCTGTCCAGCCCATCCCCACACTTCGGAGACTGACAGACCGAAAGACACACATGGGCTCCTGGAGACTGGAAGCTGCTGTTAGAATGAAACAGGCTTACTTCCTCTGGAGAAGTCAAATCTTCTAAGTCCTCCAACATTTTCTCTACAAACTCTTCAGTCAACAGAATCTGGGAAGAAGGCACAAGACAAGCGTTTATTATTATTTTTTAATATACGGTCTTTTTGCCAACTGCCAAGCCATGGATCTTTCTTCTCGCCACGGAGGAGCTGTGAGCCTGTTCTAGGGACAGAGGAAAGTGCTGGAGGCTTATCCCAGACTGGCGTTCTCCCCGCCCCCCACCCCCACCTGCCTGCAGTACCGCAGGCACCAGGGCAGGGAAGGAAGGGTGTCAGAGGACGATGGGGAAGCCAGGTGGGGATGTCTGGAAAGAGAGTAGTGCTGGTCCCCAGAAGGGATATGGGCATGGGCGCTCTGGGCCTCCTGCATGCAGCAGAGAAGTGGGCGGCTAGGGGAGAGCGATCGCCAGCATCCTCTGTGCCCAGCTGGCTCCCATGTTCCCCCCCCACCCCACTCTTGACTTGGTAGGACAAAAGGTATCTGTTTGGATTTGGAATACAGGCCTTGTCTGGAATCTGGAAATGCCCTGGAAGGTACATCCAAGAATGTCTGAGCTAGAGAATTTGGAGACCGTGCACCACTCTCTCTCATTTTACAGATGGAAAGGGGGCTCTCAAGTCCCGTCTCCATCTGCAGTATCCACAGTGTCTCAAGCCGGAAGCTCCCAAACCCCTGGCCTGCTGACCTCATTCCGCCACTGAGTTTTTCACAACTTCCTTTGAGAAACCACTTCTCCAGGTCACCTCCCAGCTGTCCCATGTCGCTGTTCTAGTCTGATGCCTTCTCACTTCATGCTTTGATGTCCAGGACAGCCTGGCCCCACTATTCAGCCGGCATAACCCCTATACTCACAGGCCTTCCTTAACCTGATGCACCATTTTCCCAACTGGCTCCTCTGCTCGGGCTGGCTCTGCGGAGCCGGGACCAGCTCACACCGGGCCTGCATCACACTGGGCCCAGGCTGAGGATGTCCTTCCTCTTCCCAGTCTGACCCTTTCCTCCACCCCTCTCCTCCCCGTGCTGACCCATGCAGCCTCCTGGCCTCGGCACCAGACCCTTCTCTACGCCCAGGCCGTGGCTCCACCGGCCTCTGCTCTGCTCCTCCAGCAAACTCTGAATGCCCTGGGTGAGGCACAGAGGAAGAAGGACAATGGGGTGAAGGCCATTCACCAGAGTGACTCCTCTGAGGGAAACCCCTCTAGAAGGATAGGGCTCAAGAACTTGGGAAAATACTCCTCAGGCTTCCCCTGGGAGTTGTCCACTCTGGTAAGAGGAGTGTGTGCATGTATGTATCTGGAACACAGTCAGCTTGTGAGATGACGTGAGACGGCACAGAAGAGCAGAAGAGCACAAGCAGGGCCGCTGGGGACCGCACAGGACGGAGGACGCCAAAGGAAGGAAGTCGATGGGGTGGAGGCGGGAGCAAGGAGTGAGAAGCCCATACCAGGCACTGTGCTGAGTGCTCCTGTATCTTATCTCCTTTAGTCTCCTCCCAGATGAGGAAACTGAGGCACAGACAGGTTATGTAATGTGCCCAGGGTCACATGGCTTGGGAATGGCTGAGATAAGACCATATCCCAGACCTATCTAGACTCTAAGCTAGGGCCTGAAGTACAGCTTCCATATCCGGGGTTCTTCCCCTACAGCACTGATGCCTTTATTCACTCTTCCGCTCATCTGCCCACTGATCCATCCAATTCCACAGCATTCCCTAGGCAGAGGCCATCCCCTCTGCTAGGCCCGGCCCTGGGTGGGGCCCCAGGGACCCAGGCATGAAAGCGGTACACCCTCACCCTGGACACACACCCTCTCTTGGTTGACAGGGAGCCAAAGGATGTCTCCTTCTCCAGGCTGCAAGCCTGCAGTCAGCAACAAAATAGCTCTGACCACTGGCCCCCATCTCATCAAAGTTTTTTTCTGTTTGAGGAGCTCAGGCCTCCAGTGAGGACAGAGACAAGATTTAGACAGGCAAAGTCAGTCCAGGGAAATGCCCACCCGAGGTGGCTCCTCCCACCACCATTCTTCCTCCAAGTGCCCCAAGGTGGGACTGGGTGACCCTTCTCCCAGACTCCACTGACTCTTCCCCCATCACACCCCAGTCTTCCACTGCCAGAGCCCTGGCTCCTCCTCTTATCCCAGCCCCCCCCCCCAACAGTCCAGAGTTTCCCTACCAGTTATCGCCAGTCTGCTTGAGTAGTACAAAAGTCACATTCATATTTTTGGCATTTCCGGGGCTTGTTGCCATCTCTGCAAATGCTAGCACAAACACAAGCATACCTAAAACCCAATTATATTACAATGGCTCCAGTCCGGACCAGGCTGCACTGATTTCTAACCCACAAATAATTTGGAGGGAGGGACTTTCTGCCAGGAAGGTAAATAGGCCTGGGACTGTAGTGCTGGGGCTGAGATGGAGGGGAGGACTCGCAGGAACTGCGACCACCCAGTGAGACACGGAAGCACCGTTTTTCAGCAAGGGGCAAGGCAGCCCCACCAACACTGAGCTCAGTCCTAAGCCACTTCCTCTGACAAAGGTCTGGAATAGGTGGTGGAGAGAGGGTGTGTTATGGTGGCTGTTAGCAGAACGGCCACCAGCGCGCACCATCTGTGTGTGACTCGTTTTATACTCAGCTGGGGGAGGGGATGGCAAGACCAGAAAAGGGGACAAACCCTGGTTGCTCCTCAATTTTCACTTTTGGTGATTTGCTGGTTCCTGCTGGAAACCTCACATTATTTTAAAAGAATTAAACAGAGAAAATTATACACAAGATCTGCATGATATTAAGGGTGACATTCCCTGCAAAGAAACACGACAGACTGTCATAGCTCCAGGCGTCTAATTTAATTTCCTTTGGGAGTTAAACCTTAGAAGCTTGGATTGAACAAACAGGCCCTGTTCTTTGTATATTTCAGACCTGGAGCTGAGAATGTTAACAGATCTTATCAACAGGACACTGGAGATAGACAACGGTGACGGAGCAGCTCCTGGGCGCTCTCCGGAGCAACAGACGCGCCGTTGTGATGCAACTGTGGGAAAAGCCGGTGTAGTCTGGGGCTTGAGGCGCTGGAAGCTCACCGGGTCCCCATGGGGCTGCCTGGCTCTGCCACAAATAATAACGGGATGGTTACGATGCCAGTGGTAACGGTGACCCCACCTCCAGCACAGCAGTGCCTCCTCCACACGCCGGGCGCTGGGCTAAGGCCTTGAGCGGTGCCATTTCACTGAGCCCTCACAGCGGTCCCGCAGGGGAGGGAATTCTCACCTTCATTTTGCAGAGGCGCAGGCGTTGAGAGGAGACAAGGCTCCTGGACTTCAGAACGGTGATCTGACCTCATTGTGCTAGAGGACACGCTTTTCCGGTCTGGGGAAAATACCTCAATTCCAGAAGCCTTGTATACTCAGGACTAACCCTCCTCTCTCTTCTGATGGGGGAGGTGAAGGTGACTTTTGGGACCAGGACCAATGGCCTGGAAGACCAGCCATCCCAACCCCAGCCAGCCACACATCTCCTCAAGAGGAACAACCCTGCTCAGCCTAAGAGGGCTGGAACCCTGAGCATCACACACACCCAGCTGCTCAAAAACCAAGTTGGCCAACTGGAAAGGAAGGCAAACCATGCCCAAAGACGGTGTCCAAGTGGGAACAGCGAGGCAAATTTCCAGGCCAGCTTAGTGAATGCATACATAAGGCAACAGCTACTCTAGCCCAGAAAACAGCAATAGAAATAACGGTAATAATACGGACAATGACAATAGCACTCAGTAATGTCTGCACTCACCAAGAGCTGGGCATAAAACACTTACGTTTGTGCACAAACAGCCCACAGCTAACTCCCCTGGGCAGCTTTTGAAACTATGGCGATGCCATTCAGACCTTCTGAATTGGAATACCCCGGCAAGGCCAAGGCATCTGCATTTTTGAGGCACCCCAGGAGATCATGGGGTTGGGAATACTCAGGGTCACACAGGGGAAGGGGTTTTGGGCACAGGCGTAACCAATAGGGGTGAGCTGGTGGCTGCAGCTTCACCACCATCTAATTGGCCAATCTGTGGCCCCCTGCTCCCCACCCCCAACCTCCACTCTTGGTCAGAGAGGGGGTGTGGAATCCAGACCAGCAGCCTTCTCCAAGGTGCTTGCAACAGAAGCATTAGGGACAACCTGGTTGGTTGGTGATGAGGGAGGGCTGTTAACAGTCTCCCAATTCCCCAGGCCCCCGCAAGTTCCAGAAGGAACCCGACAAGTGCTCTTCCGTGGTGCCCGCCCTGCGCAGGCTCTGCTGTGCTGCTGCAGACCTGAGGCCAGTGTCTGTGGTCGGTACTATTTCTGTGTCTGCAAAGAGCGATGACAATGCCCACTCCTTCCCCTCGATATGACAATCCACACTTTGTCCAGGGCCCTGTTTGCTCTTCGTGTTGACACGTTGTTCTTGCTTCCCGACAAGTCTGGCTTTCTTTTTCCTTCTCTTTCCTTCTTTCAGAGGCGGAAATGTGTTGTTTACAGGGTAGGGCCTGCCAAGGAGCTGCTCTGGCGCCCACGATGGCCAAGGAGGAGGCAGGACAAGGATGCAGTCCGGTCTGTGCCCCCCCTCCCCGACTCCAACAGGCTGGATGAAAGCTAGAAAACAACTTGGAGAGCCCCCAGGCTCGGAGGCAGGGGTGTGGGGGCTCACACTCACTTCCTGCTCTCATTGGGTGGTGAGGAGTTGGCTTTGGGGGGCAGGAGTAGGCTCGGCCTCCTCCTGCTCTGGTTGCTGGCTGGTGAGGGCACAGCGGGCCATCAAAGTCTTCTCCCCCAGGGATTTAAACCCTAATTGGGTGTACCCCCGGACAATGAGGTCTCGTGACAGCCCAAGCAAAGGTCTCCGGGGAGAACAGGTTGTGACCAGCTTCCCCAGTGGAAGGAGAACCAGTAGAGGCACTGAAGAGGAACTGCCCAGGGCCTGGGCCAGGGACTGCTAAGTGCCTTCCACACAACATCCAGATGGGTGGATGGGGACAGGAGAAGGCGGGGACTTGTCCAGAGAACGGTGGTGAGTCAGCCACTGGGCTAGGACGAGAGCCCAGCAGTGATTCCCAAACTTGGCTTGGAGTGGTGAGCCCACTCGGAGCTGGGCATCTTCTCCCAAGCCCGAAACCTCCCATCAGGGCTGGTGGGGAATGGCTGGGAAGGGGGCGCCACCTGGGTGAGCTGTCAGACACCACACAGCTGAGAAAGCATTGCAGGGCTTAAAAAAATATTCTCATATTTGGTGATGTGACCCCCACGTGACCTCTGGGGCAGACTTCTTCCACTTCAGATCAACCCTGGCTGGGGACGGATGAACGACTCAGCTCTGGGCCGAGCTCCTGCTCAGAAGACTAACAGCCCAGTGTTGACAGACTCAAGGGAGAGAGGCTTATTAAAGCTACTGGGATGTGGAATGCTGGGGGAAGGTGTATAAGGGAGGGTGCTGGCAGGCCTCCCCCAGGATCTGAGGACCCTCCTGCAAAGCTCTGGAGTTGGCTGACAGGCTTTACAGTCTCCACGAGGACGAAAACAGCAGATGGTGGGACAGATGGAATCGAGGTGTTGACCTCTGGAAACTGCGAAGCCTATAGAATTGGAGCGGGATTCCTGCCTCTCCAGCTCCTCCAGGAAGCAGGGAGTGTCCACTGAGCTCACCCTGGGGTTGCAGCCGGCCCTGCCTTTCTGTGTGCTGGGGCCTGGGTTTCCCTGGGGCTGGAGAGATGGGGAGGGGAGGAGCAGAACCAGGAGAAGGTGGGTGTGGAGGCCTGTCTGGGGCCACTCCACATGCTCCAGTGAGGTCCCAGATTCCCTCATCTTCTGCCTTTTTCTCTCAGCCTCTCCTTTGTCACTTGTCTCTCATGCGGGGTGTCTTTGCCATGCCTTTTCCCCAGGAGATAACAGGCCCGGGCTGGTAGCCAGAGCAAGGTGCCAAGGCTAGGAGCGAGGGCTTCCAAAGCTGTTGAGGCTGATGTAAGAAAGTCATCCCAGCCCCTCCCCATTCAGCGGGGATCAACAGGGAGCGTTCAGGTAGAAGCCAAAGAAACAGAAGTCTGGAGCTCTTCATGTTCTTGCGCCTGCTGCATTCAGCTCCTTCCTACTCCTCTGTCCCTAACAGGCCTGGTACACAGGGCCCAAGGAAACACCACTGATCCTGGGAGTATAAGCAAGAGATTTCTTCAAGGGTCTGGGGGAGGTCAGGCCCCTCCATGTTGCGCGACTCCCTCCAGAGGGGCCTGGGGCCCTTCTTGGTCCAGTAGAGTGGCCCCTCCTTGGCGACAAGCCTAACCCCAGGCCTCCAAGAGGTCCTGCAGACTCCTGGGAGACAAGCAGCCCCAGAGGGAGCCCTAGAGGCCCACATGTAATTACAAGCCCAGGTTCCCACAAGCTAGGAAGCTGCCTGTGACCACAGTGGCAAGACCCTAAAGGGGAAGGCGGGCTGGCAGTCAGAAGCAAAAAGTGCTGACTGCTTTGGGGGAGGGGAGGAGGGCTGTTGTGGGTGTTGGCTCCGTGGCTGAGGACTGGCTGAGGGCAGAGGCAGAGGGTTTCCCAGGACTCCTTGGAAAGGGCCTGAGAAACACCTCGGTGAGTGAGGGTGCATGCTTGGGGAGCGGGGCCCCAGCCAGCCTTCCTGGGAGCTCCCCTGTGAGCTGGCCCGTGGTGGACAACACTAATGAGCCCATAACACAGGCCTTTGATTAAGCAGCTCTCAGCACAGCAACTTTATTGAAACACGCAGAGGCCGGCGGCTGGTTCCCACCGCTCCGGTTCCCCAGGCAACAGTGCTGGGAGGGGCCCTGCCCAGGGCTTCAGCAGCCTGAGGGGCTGCCCAAGGGTGAGGGGAGTGGGCCTGGAGCACAACGCCAGTGGCCCTGGGATAAGGGGCTGGAGACTGGGGTTGGATTCAGAACTCTGGGGGCATGGAGGGGCAACATGACATCTGCTGAGTCCTCTGGGGGCCAGGGCTCCTGGGCTGCTGAGAATGGACATGTCGACCACCCCCTCCTCAGGGTAGGAAGGTGCTCCAAGGATGGCAAGACTCCAAGGACAGGTTCAGCGGTGAAGATGTAAGATGTAACTTGGGGGGGGGGATTTCTTCTTGAGTTTGGGGAGACCCTGGTCCCTACTTTCTCAAGAACATGTACTTGAACCTTCAATACACACAAATGCTATCTGGGGACACTTCTGAGACCTGTAAGCACAGTCACCTACTGGAAACTCTCGACTCTCAGGAGATGCTGGGTTCTCCCGCTGGGTCCCCACCTCCCCCTTCCTTACCAGCTCTGCCCAGCTAGGAGGTAGCCCTCCTCCTCTCCACAGAGGCAGCCTGGCTTTCCTGGGACATAGCTGCGGGTGGTGGGGAGGCCCTTTCCACTTGTGTGGGGCTAGTTTTGAATGTTAGAGCTTCAGAGCTTTTGCTACAGTAACTACCAACACCACATGGACAGAAATCTAATGTTACCAAGTGGGACTTTTAAAATGTATTTATAACTTTATGGTTCAAAGTAATTTTGTTATGAAACAATGTAATAACAACAGTGGAAAAAGGCAAGATAATTTATGGAACACAATATTCCTAAAGCACTAGCTTCCATTTCTACGTCGCTTAGTCTGAGGAGTGTGGTTGGCGTCCTTTGTTTGCTGTTTGCTTTAATTAAGGGTTAGTATTGGGGGGGGGGAGAGGCCTGAAGGAGGAGAAATTCAGCTAAAAGCCCTCTCTCTTTCTCTCTTTCTCTCTCTCTCTCTCTCACACACACACACATTACCAGTAAGTATGCTTCACAGACCCCCCAGACTGGGTTAAACCCACAAAACCAACATAATTCCCTTCCCCTCTACTATAGCCATCCCTCCATACACCACAAACAAGGCACAGTCAATTTCTGGATTAGGGTCAGATCCTCTTTCTTGATACTCCTGAGAGAGGTAAGGTAGAATGTTCTTCCTCTCATACTCCCAACAAACAAAGAAAAAAGGATGTTGTTCCCCTAATACATCTGGGAGTGTGCCAGACCAGCCAAGTACCCGCTAGAGACCTGGGACAGGGTGGGGGCTGGAAGGAGGCCTGTGGCTCTCAGGCCCCAGCACCCCACTTGGCAGTGGCTCTGAAGCTGTGCTCCAGCCAGAAGAGCAAAGGAAGGACAAAGTGTTCTGGACAAGCCAGCAGGTTTCTGTGCCGAAAAGCTGGGTTTCCATTAGGAGGAATAGGACAGCCATTAGATGAAGGGAGTGGGGAGGCTCTGTCTGCTGAGGCCTGCCCATCCCAGCTCCAGGCCAGGTCCACACACCCATTTTCTAGGAATTCTGGTGGGATTTCCACAGAGCCGCTTGAGAGTGGCTTCCATCCTTCCTCCTATCCTGTTGCACCCTCGGTTTCCTGGCCTTTGATCTACCCAGGGTGCAGAAAGTCTCACATCTCTCAGACCCGGATTTCCATGGCAAACCAATGGCCAGGGCCTAGAGAGTTATCCCTGGTGTCTCAGGTGATGGGGGGAGAGGCCAGGAAGTGCTCCTAGAGCTGATGGGACAGGCAGCAGCATCCACACTCCACATGGCTTCCCGTAACCAGCCCCTCTGGAAGGGAGCCACCAAGAGCTGCCTAGGGAGGAGAGGGAGGAGGCGGGTGTGGGAAGAGCCCACGGAAAGAAGGTAGGGAGAAGAAAATGAGCCTTCTCACTTGTAACCAGGGTCCATGGGCTGCATAAGGGTGCTCCTCAGTGGCAAAGGCGCCTTCCACTCCCGTGGAAACGAATGTGATGGCCATGTCACCTGTGATACTTTTATATGTAAAGTGCCGTCCATGCAGAAGCCTGCCCCTGGGGGTGGGAACACAGAGACCGTGAGCAGCAGGCCTGGCCAAGGGACAGGGTGCCTGGCAAATGCCCTCCTGCCTGCCCACCTGCCCACCAATGGGGGACTGAAACCAAACATGTTCATTTCAGCATCTTCTGAGAGAAGCCTCTCCCAAGTTCTCTACTGTCACTGCTCCAAGTGCTCAAAGCCAGCAGAGACATTAGATCAGCATTCAACGGGCCTGTGGCAGGACTGGAGGACACCTCCTTTGTGTCCTGGTGAGGAAACCAAGGCCAGAGAGGGCAGTCAGCAACGTGCCCAAGGTCATGCCCAGAACTAAGAGTGAGGTCACGTCCCCTCTGTTTCGAGGGCTGGGGTGAAGTAGTCCCCAAACAAATTTGCCAAGCCCCTGGGAGAATGGCAGAGTGCCTTCACAGCACAACCCCTGTGTCCACGGTAGAGTCTTCCGCCTGCTCATGGGCTCTCCCACAAGATTAAAATGGCTAGCCCCAAGGCCACAAGCACACCTCAAAACAGACAAATCAACAACAATAATAATGATAATAATAATAAAGGCTGACACCAAATGGGGTCACTCTGAGGGAACCAAAAGAAGTTACTGTTAATCCCCAGTCTGGAAATACACCTGGGGGAAGGGCAGGCAGGGACAACCAGTGAAGAAGAGATGCCAGTCAGCGAAGGAAGCCCAGCCTGCCCTTTGCTTTCCAGGCTGCTTCAGATTAACCCTTCACCAGTCTAAAGGTCCTGAGCCTGAGCCAGAGAGGGAGCTGGGGAGGAAATGGCTGGGGTCCTGGTGGGGGGCCTTGCCAGCCCCTGTTCATTCTGACCACTGGCTATCTTTGCCCTGCTGCCCAGGGTGTCTGGCCAAGGCTGGTTAGCATCCAAACTCCTTTTTCAGGCTCTGGGGACAGTGGGGAGGGACCAAACCAGGGCAACCCCCTTTTTCCTTGTCACTGTTGTCTAAGTTGAGAGTTATTCTGGTCACCTCCCTGCTATAAAAGTGAGGGTGGAAACCCCAAGGGCGATGCGAGAAGCCAGCTGAGTAGATTCAACCCAGGGCAGCACCCCCAAGCGGAGCGCTGAATTCTGGCCACAGGGCTGGGTTTCTGGCACTGTGGACGGCAGCAGAAAGGACACAGCTGGGCTTCTCGGTCCCTCAAGGAGTCCGTTGTGCTGGCCACTGGGTTTGGAGAACTGCATGTTTTGCATGGGAAAAGCAACAAGCGGAAGAAAATAGAGTCCAACCCACCAGAGCCCCAGCCCTGCTACCCACTGCTACGGACTCTGGGCTTGGAGGATGGCAAGGGCCCACGAGTTCGCCAGGCAGCTGAGCCTTCCCAAGGGAGCAGGGCTGAGGGACACCTCTCTGGACAAAGGAGTGTTCTTCATCACAGTGGGGGCTACAGGCCTTCCACAGGCCCAAGATGGAACTGCCTGATGGGCTCTCCTCTCTCCTGGGGGCCCAGTCTCCACCCCGAGGTGGGGGAGAAGGCAAGCATAGGCCTGGTGGCTCCCCGAGGACAAGCCGTGTGCTGTGGGGCTCACCGTAGGCACAGGGGAATGAGAGCCCCTGACTCCTGGTTGAATTTCAGATGCACGCTCTCGAGTTGTCGTGTGCGGATCAGCTCATGGGGAATGATGGCCGTGGAGCTGTCGCTTTCCAGGCTGTCTTTGCGGCTCCTGCAAGGCAAGCACAGAGCAGGTTCAGCACGAAGTAAACACCACGGGGAGGAGCGAGATGGGAGTCTCTCAGGCTGGGCTCCTGAATGACGGTGATTGACGACAGTGACAGCAGCAGCCACCATTCACGTGTGCTCGCCAAACGCCAGCCGCTGCACAAAGCGTTTCTCACGGACGGCTCCTCTCAATATCCCCATGAGGTGGGTACTCCTGTACATCCCTTTTATGGATAAGGAACTGGGGATCAGAGAGGTTAAGTAACTTAACTCCCCTGTCGGGGGTACGGAGCTGGGATTTGGTCGCAGTGAGATCGAGTTCTAAAGCCTCAGCTCTGGCCAACACACCATATAAAAGTTTATGTCACAGCGGCTTGTTCTTCCCTACACAGCAGCAAGAGCACCTGGGAGCCCTTCTTCCCCTGCCCTGGAGTCTCAGTTCCCAAGTTCCCCAAAGCTGGAGTGCTCGAGGACCAGGAGGCGCGGCTCCAAGAGCTTCCTTCCAGCTGATCCTGACAAGGCTGACTTTCCGCAGGCTCTGAGCGTGCGCACTCCTGCTACTGGCCAGGAGCGGCAGTGACATACACATCCTCCTTCTGACCAGGAAATGATACAATCCTCGGTGAGGGGGTGCAAACCAGGCTCGCAGGAGTCAGACTAGTGGGCTGGCTGGGCAGCAGAACCAGGCCACCATCCCGCTGGGTTTTGAGGCCCCAGGAGTCCTGTACCAGATTCCTCCTGACTGCGGCCTTGGCCACAGTCAGCTGTCACTGCTGCCTCACGCTCCCTCCTGTCCTGCTTCGCACCAACAGCTCATCCCACAACTGGGCCACGGGGTCCCTTTGCAATCTAAGATACGCTCTTTCAAATTCAGCTGCCCCTCACTGACAGCCTCTCAAATCTGCCTCAGCCGGAAATGAGGGTTACCCACTGATCCTATTCAAAAGGCCGGATCCTGGTTTGGGCTGTGAATCTCAGAACAATTCCCCAAGTGTCCATCAAAATACTGGGTGAGCAGCTCTAGTTATTTACCATTCAAGAGGCGGGAGCCATCCAGGGTGTGTAGGCTCACAGTCAGCCAGCCAGTGAGGGGCAGGCCCAGCCTCCTCACACGCTGGGGGGCCGAGCACCGGGGCCTGTGGCCAGTGAGGCACCCCAACAGGCAGAGAACCTCCCCAGAGGGAGGGTGTGAGGTCAGCAGGCAAAAGGATGGAGGGCGGCGTCGGACAGCCTAGGGCCCTCCTGAGGTAATGGGGACCATTCCTGCCAGCTGTGTGGCTCTTGCCCAGATGTAATGGCTCTTTCACAAAGTGGCCTCTTCCTCTGGTTTCCCAGAGCAAATTCTGAAACTGCCCTTTGCCCTAGCTTCTCCTTTAACAAACCCTTTCACAAGACCTGCGAAGGAGACAAATGCTATGGCCAAGAGGGTCATGGAAGTTCAAGATTGGAAGGAAACTCTGAGGTGGTTTAATCTACTTCTTCCCTTTACAAAAGAGAGCCCGTGACGAGTCCAAGGCCACAGAGCTGGTCTGTGGCAGGCAAGCGTGGGAGCCTAGGACCTCTGACTAGACCCCTTTCCCTCACACGCTGGCTGCGACGCCTTCCGAGGAGGGCAACACCAAACATCATCTCTCGGTGGGTGCCCTCAGGGCTCAGACAAGAGCAGAACTCAGAAGACAGCAGCCCTACTCCGCTCCAGAGCAAGGAGTCTATAGCCTCACTGGCTCAGAGTCCCACGGTGAGCACCCCACGTATATTCTGTGGTTAATCCTTCTTTCACAGACGAGGAAATGGAGGCTCAGAGAGGTAAGGTGACAAGCCTGAGGTCAGAGTGAGTTTAAGGGGAAGACCAGAGTGTGATTCTTACAGTCGCTTCCCCGTGCCATCTCTGACAACCGGCCGCACATAGACCTACCACCGTGTGCCGGAAAGGGGCTGACGCCCGGCTGCCGGGCGGGGCCTCGGAGCCTGTGGGGCCCACTAGAGGACGGTTGCCGCTCTGGCATAAGCAAAAATGCTGATGAATAGCAACTGGGGTGGGGTGGGGGGCTGGGAGAGAAGAATCAACAGCACACAGGGCTAGAGACATCTCACGCTGGAGGGAAAAATAAATTGTTGAAAGTCAGCTAAAGTCACCTTGGAAACTGCTACAACACACTCACCCAGAACGGGGACATCAAACCCAACTGCAAACAGCTTTAAAGAAATGGAAAAGAACTTAATCATCTGAAGAATTAATGTGACAAGTGCCCACATTTACACCTCCCACCAACCTTCAATCATTTGAAAACGTACTTTAATCTTTTAAGAGAAAAAAACCTGCAAAATGCTAGATCTGCAATCCCGGAGCTTGGGTATTTCCGGCACGCTGCTTCAATGGAAACGCGGCTGCTCCACACACACACGCAGGAGCCCAGCTTTCTGCTGATTTGTTTTTTCTGGACATCGATGCAGAAGCATGAATTATTTGTGTGGGCTGGGTGAGGTATTAAATCTGCAGCCGACACAGGTTTGCAATGTTTTGCATGGTTGTCAGCTTAATCTTAGTCATAAAAAAATAAGTACTGTGCTCGCCAGCGTGGCCTAATTTTTCAGCTGGGCTGTTTTCTCCCCGAGTTCCCAGTGGAGGAGAAGGCAGAGCTTCAAGGGGCTGGAAGGGAGAAGGGCTCCCAGTGAAGCACGCCCTATACCCCCCAGGCACTGCCAGGGATATGGGGCCAGGGGAGGAAGGATGAGCTCTTGCTCCAGGTGGCAGAATGGTTAACACGTAGGTAGGCTCTGGGTTGGATTCTCGCATGAGCTCAGGCAAATGACTGACCCTCTCTCTGAGCGTCAGTATCCTCTTGATGGGAATAGATAATAATACCCTTTCGTTATAAGGATTAAACAAGATGACCCATGTGAAGCATCTAACAGCGCCTGGGGATGTAGTAGGTGCTCAAGATACATCTGGAATGCGCTAACAAGGATGTGAGGGGGCTGCCTCTAGAAGTCTATCTGCTCTTCTGCAAGAATGTTGATAGCTTAATAGGGAGTTATTTGCCTTTCCCAACTGCCTCTGGCCAAGTCAGTCCCTACTTCTGAGTAAAGGTCCTTGCCCTGAAATTGGGAGACAGGACTTCTGAGATGGGGCTTGAAGGGCTCCTGACTCCCTGAACAGACACTACGGGCCCTGGTCAACCACTGGTCCTCTGGGAAGGCACAACTACAGGCCAACAAAAACCCCTGAGGCTTTTGTTCTGCTGAGGGAGGTGCTGGCAGGGCCGTCTTCCCTCTACAGAGCACAACGGTCTTCCTGCAATTCTCATCTGCCCGACCTCAAGGTGCCCAGAAGTGGTTTAATCCCTCCTCCCATGACAGCCTTTCAAATCTCCGAGGCTGCTTTCGCAGACCATCATCAGTTTCTCTTTTCCAGTATTTGTGGCCCTTTCAACTAAGACATGGTTCTGAAACCTTCCAGCCGTCCAAGTCACTCACGCTTGCATTTACTCCAGCTTGACCTGAAGCCAGGGCGTCAGGTCCAGAAGCAAAGTGTCTTGTGTGGAAATAAATACAGCATGTGGTCTAACCAGTGCAGATCAAAGAGGGACTATGAGCTTTCTTATTTGGGAAATCTTATTTCTATTAAAACTGTCATCAAATTGTCTATTCTTTGTAACCCCATCATACTACCAACTCTTACAGCACACCCTCTGTCAACATCTCCCTCAGGCTCTCTCCCATGGCCTGTGCTTCGACCTCTTCTCCCCCATCTTGTATGTCCTGGGGATTAGTGGGAGCTAAGAGCCCAACTCCGCATTATCTGGCTACTGTTTTAGGCAGTCCAGGTATTTCTGAAACTTGACTCTGGCATCCATCATACTGCCAATCCCCCCTGACTTCACATCCCTGACAAAACTGTTAAGCTCACCATCAACGTTCTCATCCCGGGCTTTGATTACCATGAACAGGGTAGGGCCAGGCAGACAGGCTGACAGATTGACAGCATTACCCTTTGGGTATGCTCATCCAGCCAACTATAAATCAACCCAACCATCCCATCACCAAGCCCTTCACCTTCCTGGATGTTCTGTGGACATTCTTCTGTCTTGCCAACAATGATGTCAGAAGACATTCTGAAAATGTCTTGCTAAACGCTAGAGGTCTACAGCACTTCCTTTGTCTACCAGTTGGAAATAGGTAACTATTTCTTTTTTGCTTTTTAAGGTAAATTTTTAAAAAAAGTTTTTATTTATTCATTTAAATAATCTCTACACCCAATGTAGGGCTTGAACTCACGACCCCGAGATCAAGAGTCTCATGCTCCTCCAACTAAGCCAGTTAGGTGACCTGGTAACTATTGCTAAAAATAGATGAGAATGGTCTGGCAGGCCTGATTCTTCGTGAATCCATGCTGACTCTCCGGGCTCACTGTTCCTCTTAAAAGAGTGTTCACAGCCTGCCTGCTGAATACTCCAGTCCAGACTTCTCCCTGAGGGTTGACACCACGCTCACGAGTTTGGAGGGCGCAAGATGCTTTTTGCATTTCGAAACTTTTGAGTGCTCTCAGTCGGCCAACACCTCTCTCCTATTCCCTCTAAGATTACGGACACCAGCTTCATAAATCTCATCTGCCAGTTCGCCCGGTGTTCTGGGGCACAATACATGTGGACCAACCAGGCAGCCTGAAATCATGGCTTCAGTCTTCTCATCAATGCCTGTGTGACTCTTCCTACTCTGATAACCATTCTTTTTGAGATGGAAGCGTAACAGAACTTGGGTACATCTTGCTTTTTCTCTGCCACTGATTAAAGTCACTGTGTCCAAACAACGAGGCCTACATTTTCTTCTTCTTGTTCCAAACAGAAGTACAAAAAATAAAGTCCTTTTTGCTGGTCATAGCACTTTTTTTCAAGACTCAGTTCTCCTTGAGTTTCAGCTTTTCTTGACCCTGTTCCTCCATAGTCTGTGCTAGTATAACATACTTCTCCTTCCAGATTTTGTTCGAATTCTTCAAGAAATCTGAGTTACGTAAAAGATTCTCTCCACACCCATACTGGTCCCTGGAGGGATTACACCTTGTTTCCCAGGGACGGGTCACAATAGTGACATTAAGAGGTGCCTTTTAGTGAGTGCGCTCCCCGGCACCAGCTCCTCTGTTAAACCCTTTCAATACTTTGCTTCCTTTTCATTTTCATGGCAACTCTATCAAGAGGTATTACTTTCCCCATTTCACAGATGAGGAAACTGAAACTCAGAGACTTAAATAACTAGCCCAAGGTTACACAATGAACGAGTCAAGGGCTGAGACGAAATCCCCAGGTCTTCCTGATGCCAACTAAAACAACCACAGTGTTTCTCCTCAAGAACTTCCCAACCCTCTGAGTGGGCTTTTCTTCTGGGGTTTCAAGGCCGTGAAGACACATCTATTTTTTCCCTGAATTCTTAAAAAAAAACTGCTTCCTAGAAATCGAGGCAGGAGTTCCCAAAGGGTATTTGATGGAATTTTAATTTAAGGGAAGCTTCTAGAAAAGCAGATGGGGCAAGGCCTGGATACAGCACACTGTGTCTCGGAAGAGAGACCTAAAATGTTGGCATTTTGAAGACCGAGGAGGACCGCAGAGGCCAAACCAGCCAGTCTCATTCTATGTAAGCCAGCATCGTCCAACCTTAGCCACAGAACCGCCTTTTCCCTTAACACCCAACAAAACCCCCTACAAGGCTGTGGGGACCCTCCAACTGGGGATGACAGGGCACAGGGTTTTCCTTCCTGATCTTGCTCTGCCCAAGGTGCTTTCTTCCAGTGCCTTGCCACTTCCACTCCATGTCCCGTCAACCTCCACGGCTGGACGAGTGCCCCTCGTCGTTCCCTTTACACCAAGACCGATGCTCTCAGGAGGCCCGTCAGGCGGTTACAGGCTGATGATCTTCAGCTCCTAGCCGGGTGCAGGGGCAGTGGAACCGTCTCTGCACAACCAGGGCGGCCTCAGTGCCAATTCTGTGATTTTTCAGTCGGAGCGGGTTATCCTTTCCTTTCGCAAGGCAGGACGAGCTGTAACAACCCCTACAATATCACTTCTTGGACTTTCGTTTATGATTCTTTTTAAAGTTTAAAGAATCACAGGATCCTGCTGGGACCAGTCTTCCCACCCCACTCTTCAGAGACAACCACTCATTTCTGTTAGCAGACTCTTTCGGTATTTTCTCCAGACATCTAGTTTTTGTTTTTGCTTTTTTTTAAGATTTTATTTATTTATTTGTCAGAGAGACACAGAGCACAAGCAGGGGGAGTGGCAGGCAGACGGAGAGGGAGAAGCAGACTCCCCGCTGAGCAAGGGGCCCAATGCGGGACTAGATCTCAGGACCCTGAGATCATGACCTGAGCTGAAGGCAGACACTTAATTGACTGAGCCAGCCAGGTGTCCCTCCAGACTTCTAATATGCTTCACTCCGACTTCCCCGTTTTCTCCTCTCCGGCTTCACCTACTGACTTCCCACAAAGGAATACGAGCTCTCAGCTCTCTTCTGTACCAGCCTCCCGCCCTCCCACCTTCCCAGGAGAACTGTATCCTACGTTTGCTTGGATCAGCATTAAGTGTCTACATTATTATACGAAACCACTGCTATTGACAACTGAGGCAGGTGCTATACTATCATGCATATTTTGAGAAAAGTATACTTTTCTGGTGCAGTTTTCTATTTTCCTTGGATTTAATAACAGTCTTGGTTATCTACGTGTTTATCACTAATTCCATCCTAAACTTAACTACCAGTGGTCTACAGATTTCCCCCAGATATTCAAATACATCAAGCATTTATCAATTTTCTCTTTTTCCCAGCCCTTGCTCCAGAGGCCCTTCCAAACCGGCTGCCTTCTGTTCTTGCTGCTCAGCTGCCCTCACTGTCACCCTGATGACTCCCCTGGCCTCTCTCCCATGCTGGACCCCATTGCCTGTCCCCCGCATGTCTTCCTCACTCATTCTGGTGGGGAAGATCCTCCAACGGATTTCACCGCATTCTGGGACCTGCTTTTCTCAGCCAAACGGTGCCCACTGAACTGCCACCTCATGGGCTTTGAACAAACTAAAACACCAGCTTTCCTCTGTACAGTGTTGTGTAAACTTCCAGGGCCTACTTTCCAGTTATTTTTTCCTATGAATTGGCAGGAAGCCCCTCCACATGTATCCTCTTTTACAGGCAGTACCCAGTGGCGGAGAGGACTGGATCAAACAATCCAAGGTTCGAATCCCGGCTCTGACACTTACTCACTGACCTGAGCTTACTGACCCGAGGTAAGTCCTATCATCTATCTAAGCCTCTGTGTTCTAACTTGTAAAATGGGGACAACAGCAGCTCACAACACAGGGCCTGGCAGGTGGTAATGCTCAATAAAAGCTGCCTGCTCAGCCCCAAGACCCTGGCTAGCCCAGGATTCTTCCTGAAGTGGGAACAGCGAGGGGAGCTTTATGCGATGGCTTAGATGCACACCTCGGTAATTCAGGAATTGATCTGAATCTTTCCATTTATTTCTTCTTTACCACCTGTCTATATAACACATTCTATATTTACACTTCCCACTGCATAAGGTGACTTTTTACATATCCTAAACCACTCTCCTTCCAGTGTCAAGCTAGAGTCCTGATTTTCTAGTACTGTAGAGTTTATAGTAATGCCCCTGTTCGCCCTAGCCACATTTTACAGACTGACAGAACTGTATCCATGTTTCCTCTCCACCCGGGTCTCTTCACATTGAAAAGCCTCAATTTTTCCATTTTAGCCTAAGGGTATTTATTGGTCATATTCTATCAATGGCAGCAGGCATGGAAAGGAGAGGAGCTGAACCACTGAGCCTCCTTATAGCCATAATCCCAGTCCTGTGACAGGGGTGACATCTGCACTGGCCACACGACTTGGGGCCTTCTCTTTGGGGATGCCGGGGAGCGGGAACCAGGGCATCAGGGTTGGCAACTATTCAACAGTAATGTGGGTTTGGCCTGCTGAGCCAGCCCAGCCTCTGGCTTCCGCCTCTAGGCTGGAAGATTATTCCTTTTGCTTTCAGATTGCTGACGAAAACTCTGAACTTTCCAGAGAGGGAACCACTTGAAGGTCCCCCTTCAGGGCAGGATTGGGACAGGGTACAGGTGTGGGGTAAAGGCACCAGCTCACCTCCACAACTATGCCTAAACACAAGGCTGTATTACATGGTAAACACCAATATCCAAATGATAAAGTATGGTATTTTCATTGTGGGCATCCCAAGGACGGGATATGGTGATGGAACAGTGGGGCTGGGTGTGGCTACAGAAAAGAGAGGGAACAAAACTGGCATGATGATTAGAGGATGCTTTAATCAACCAGGGGAGTTAACTCTGGGCACCAGGGACCTCCACCCCAGCCCAGCCCTCTGACTGGGGTGGGAGACGAGGATGCCTGCTTTCCTGAGCGAGCCCACTGTCACCAGAACACTTGGCTTTCTGTTTTCTGAGACACTGAGTCATTTCCTCTCTCCAGCTCTCACCTTTGAGCCTTCCTTTTCCCTTCCCTGGAGAAGTGACTCACTGCCGAAGTGTTAGGTGACACTGAGGATCAAAGATGGGCGATAAAAATACTCCCGATTGTGCAACTTTGAAGAAGGGGGATGCGCTGTGGACTGAGGATTCAACATGCTGGCCATGAACTCCAAGACTACGGTGTCAACAGTGGCCACGGCTCCATCTCTCTGGGGAAGTGGAGCAGAGAAAGGAGTTCAAACAGAAATTCACCTGTGCCGGATCTGCTGCGGAGCCCCTCGTTGTGCCCTCTCAAACGTGTCTCTGAGAAAGGCACACAAAGGCAGGCACTCAGCAGGACACGCGTGAATCACAGAGGCCCGGGCCCTTCCTCCTATCAGCCCTGTGGGACCTGGCTGCGGCCCCGAGAGCAGGGCTGTTTCTTTCTGGGTCTTCTCTCCAGTGAAAACAACTGTACTTCCCCAGCGTGGGAGTGGTGAGGGAAGCCCACGTGACGGACGCAGGCTCTGGGCTGGCCACTGCGCTGACGCGCTAGACACTTTGAACAGGGTCACCCGAGACTGCCCCGTGCGTGAACTGTGAGTGCCAGCGGCCGAGCTCCTTTCCCAGATGGAAACTCACGTTCCTTCACCCAATTCACTGGGTGCGAACTAGATATTTTCTTCTAATTAATTGTCACGGCCCTCATAGGGTGATTAAAACAAAACACAAGTTTCTCTGAAGGATGACGTCCTGGCCAGGTTACAAGCTATTCAAGACGGGAGCAGAGGCAGCAAAGTCACCCCATCCAAAAGGCAAACAGATGGGAGCAGAGGCGCTCCTAAAAGTGGAGAGAAATATATGTGCAAGCATGTGTGTGTGTCGGGGTGGGGGGGGGGGGTGGGCACTTTTTTAAGAAAATAAAAGAAAAAAAAAAAAAAAAAAAAAAAAAAAAAAAAAAAAAAAAAGCCTTAAAAGCTGCTGGCATGATTCCAGAAGACTGAGAAACTTGGCTCAGAAACGATGGTTAGTTTGCTTTTTAAAGGTGCCTCAACTACAAAGTGTTTTTCTCACAATCAGGAACCGTCCCCTGCCAACGCATCCGCACACACACGTGAACACTGCCCCTCTCGGGGAGGGTATGTGACCCAGAGAGCTGCGTAAAGGTCCTCCAACCTCAGGCAATGAGACCGGGCCGAGGGAGGAGGAGGTCCTGGAACACTGCCACAGGTTCCCAGCCTTGGAGCAGAAGTTTATGGAAATGCAAAGCCCCGCACCCGGTGCACCTGACCATACACATCCTCTGAGTCCCTGCGGGGAGGCTGGGGAGCAAAACCCAAACCCTGCAGAGCAGTCCAGGCAAGCTCAGACAGAGAAGATGCCCCGGGCCTGTTCTCCCCCTCAGGTCCCTACAAATGTTGGCAGGCACAGTCCTTAAGCCGGGCTCTCCTCGGTGGCAGAAAGGAGTGGCTTCCCTTGCTTCCCAAACTCACCCGGGCAGGCGGTGGGAAGGGAGGCGCCAGCAAGCCGAAGGAGGCTTTTCTCAACTGATCATCTTGGGAAAAGCCAGATACAAATTTCATGGCTGGAATGCAAGGGTTGTGAAACCCTGAAAGAAGCCCCAAAAGGGGCCAAGGACTCTCCTTCTGGGAAGGCAGTGGGAGGAGGGCTGGCGAGGGCAAGTGGGAGAGGAGCAGGTTACCCAGAGGGGCCTGCCTTTCTGGGAAGCAGGAAGTAAGGCCTCAAGAAAGAAAGAAAGAAATCCCCTAGCCCTGAGGTGGTAGAGGGGACAGAGATAGGGTTGGTTTTGTTTCTGAACATAAAGAAAACCAGGCTTTCTGTCAGAAAGTAATTCTGGTATAAAAGGCCAATTACGATAGGCTCGTTATCTCTGGGATTTGGAAGCACCAAAGCTGACCACATGTCCTCCCTAGAGTTAAATATGCACGGTAAGCTTCTAACATGGCGCTTAGCCTTGTCTCCAGTATCACATGAGACGTTCCTATTCCTACTCCAACTAGACAGATGAGGTCCACCAAGGAGGGTCACTACTACCTCAGAGACACAGCCTTGTGTGTGTGCCTCATGGGGTCCCAGAGAATGGGGTAAGGAAGGTCACACTAGGGAAGACTGCCCTAAGTGCCACCCTTTTCTAACTTTGGACAAGTTACTGACTGGCCTCTCTCTTCCTCAGTCTCCTCATCTATGAAAGGGGATGGTCAGATTATCTACTTCACAGAGTGACTGTGAGAATGAATAAAGGTCATGTGGGGTAAAGCACCTGAAACATTACTTGGCACACAGTCGTCACTAAGTAAGTGTTAGTTGCTACCGGGGTATGAAAAGAGCCAGGGCTTGCTCACCCCCCACCAGTAGGCCAGAGCCCAGCTGCTAATGCCCAGGCTCCACCAGCCCTTCTGGACTGTAGCTTCCTCAGACCATTCCCAGACCGCTGTGCAACCAGGGCGCCCCAGCCTAGAAAGCCTGACTCAAGGAAAATCAGACATGCACACACAGTAAGGCTCGTGCTGGATGCTCCCCCACAGGGAGAGGAGCAAACACTGGAGCCAGCACATTCTGGGTCGGCTTTCTCAGTCGCAATCCATGTGGTTTATCTGAAATGGGGTCAGGTCCCAGAGTGGGCAGCATAGATATTACAATCGTGCTTGCTGATCTAAACTGAGTCCATCATTATCGATCGTGAGATAATAGCGAGCTAGCGCCTTGAGACACTTGAGGGGTGTGTTGGAAAAGGATCTTGGCAAAGCAGGAGGAACCATTTCTCAACCAAATGGCTAACAAATTGGTAACTAGCACTGAGAACCTCAGAAGAGACACTTGGATTCCCTCCGGACTGCAGATTCCAGCACTTTGGAGACCTGAATGGTCACTTGAGCTCCAGGGAGGGACGATGACCCCAAAGCGCCGGCACCCTGATCTATTTCCACCCATCAGTTTGTAGCTCAGTCAACTCAGGCCAAAGGTGGAGGCTGCAGCTCTTACCTTGTGTCTACAGATAGCCCTTGGACGAGCTCCAGTGCCCCTCTGCGCAGTCAGGGGTGTGCTGAGTCTGGGCGGTATGTATGCATCCCAGAACCCTGAGCCTTGTGCCCCCCGCCATGTCTGGAAGTGCAGCAGCTGCCCAGGACAGCGAGTGAGATCTCAAGCCTGCTCCACATATACAAGAGCGGCAAGTGGGGTGTGTCTCTGCAGGAGCCCCTGCCCTTCTGCCCAGAAACCTGGACCTTCCAGAGGTGACAGGGACATCTGAACTGAGACTGTCTGCAAGTTATGGGCAATATGCTTGAGCCTTTAAGCCTTCAAGTACCTCCCAGCCTCCCCGCCAGTGCCAACGGGGCATAGAGGGTGAAGCCAAGCTCAGGGCATGGGAAGGAGCATGGCCCCGGGACAGGGTCCAGACTCATAGGTGGAGAGCTTCCAGATGCCCCATGCCTCAGCCTGGCCATCTGCTGCTGCCAGGGGAAGATCATGGTGCCTCACGCCAGCTACTTCAAAGCAGATGGCTGGAGAAGCCCACTGGCTGGAGTTGAAAGCTGCTCGGAGGTGGCAGTGGAGGCTTCTCCAGGCTCTTGCCAAAAAGCTCAACTCGCATGTCTTCTGGGTGGCAGATTCCAGGTGAGCCATCTTGGGCATCCAGAGTAACTCTCCCTACCCCACAATCTGCTCCCGGGCTGCAGCTTTGACTTTAGCTAGCCAGGCCTCCCCTGTTCCATCCCTGTCAGCTCCTCCTCCTGCCTGAAACTTCTAGGTCAACTTTAAGGTCCGTCTCATGTTCTTCCTTCTCCAAGAACCCTCCCTAACTATTCCAGATCATGCCGACTTGTCTTTTCTGTAGAATATTAGATTACCACCACTTCCGGAGATCATGGATAAGCAGCTAGAGCTAGAATTCAAAGAAGTAGCTATTTCCAACAAAATGCATCTACAGCCAGACTCACACCAATTTCAGTTCATGCACCCCCAAAGGAAGAGACTATATCCTAGATGGCCCCCTGGGCCCTGAGCTTGCCACACAGCAAGTGTGTAATAAAGACTTCTCAGAAGGACAGATCACCCTGGTCTTGCAGGAGCGCCGTGCTTCCTTTTGAGCCCAGGGCACAGCAACTTCCTCCCTGGCAGGCAAGGTTTCTGCTCTGGGCTGCCAGCTCCCAGGCATCCTCTGCCAGCAGCTATTCCCTACAGCTTCCCTGTTTCAAAGGGCAGAAGAGGGTGCCCAGCTCCAGCCCTGCCTACCATTCATCCCCTATCAGACCCCTGGGGGTAGCCATAGTCTCTCCCAAAGGGCTACAGGGGCCCCTAGACGGGCAGTAGAGGCCTGCAAAGGACTTCCCTTCCCTTCTCTGGGCCCCATGGAAGGGAGGCAGGAAAAAGGGCCTCAGCAGCAGGCGTCCACGATGGGGCTGGCCAGACAGGGAGGCCCCTGGGGCTGCAGCTATCAGCCGGAGACCAGGCTCCAGGAAGGAAGGAAGGGCAACTCTGGCCGAGGCCGAGATAAGGAGGAGAGTCGTGCTCAGCACAATGGGTTCCCTCAAGGCTGGGATTTTGCCCCAACTTGGCCTCCTGTCTGCTCACACAGCCCATGTAAATATTTACTGATGTTTATATTCCTGGTCCTCTGGGTCCCCTCTGAGGCCCTTTCCTATGACCCACAGATCTGTGTGCCCCAGAGACCCTGGGCCCATCCAGCAAGGCCTATGGGCACTGTTCTCTCTCATGCAAGCCCCAGGGACAGACACTTCAGGACAAAAATGCCCCCCTTGTACCAGCCCTGGGACACGGCTCTCAGAAAGCTATACTAATTCCCTCTGTGGACAAGGAACTTACGGGGCCCGGTCATGGGTGAAGCCGTTCTGCCGCTGAGGGTTGATTGGCGGAAGGACAGGTTTGCTGTTGATCTCAAGTCCTCTCCTCAGGGTCTCCCGGATCTGCTCCGTGTCTGCAACAACACCACTAAGTTGCCTGATGGCCCTTTGGGCTCCTAACATCCCTCAACCCTGCGCTCGGAACCTGGCTCTGCAGACATGCTAGGAAAAGGTCCTATGAAAGCCGTGAACCCACTCTAGACATCACCCTTGAGAGCTGAGTGAGAGCAGTGTTGAGGACACAGGGTAGATGAGGCAACCATGCTCTCAAGAAATTTCTGGTCTGAAGAGTGCCATTCTTGTAAAAGACAAGGGGGTGGCCTCTGGACTTCAGAAGCGCACCTTCCAAGATAGGGTTCTTCCCTGTCTTTCCCCTTCCTGTGCCATAGGCCCTAGATATACCCTTAACATAGCTCCAGGCAGTGACTAACAAGATCCTTGGCACTGCCCAAACCCACCCAGGGATTCTGCCCACTGTAATGGATGCCACTATGGGCTGCAAGTGCTTTGCCATGAATGAACTCCTACGGAGTTTCTGGGTTCTGGGTGGTCAAATGATATCCAGCCCTGCCACCCTTCTCCTTGAGCAGGCCGGTGGGATGCTGAGGTCATCTCCCTACGTTGGTCCCGGGGAACCTTGCCTGTCCATGGGTCTGCCAAGGGCCAGGAGGGTGAGAGAGGAATCTCTTGGTGGGACTATTTCTTTGCAAGGTGCTTTGCTGATCTGTGGGGTGGAGCCCCCTATAGAGATTTGGTCTAAGCTTTACCTATGCAATGGCAAACACATCCAAAAAAGCAAATGAATGCTGGTTGCGCAAAGGGTGGGCTTACAGTGGATTATAGAGGTGATAATACTAACTTTTCTAACTGTCTGACTTGTTACAGTGGTATGGGTGACTTTCATAAGTTTTAAAAATTAGCTGAAATTTTGGACAATGAATCCCTCCTTAAATTACCTCTTTCGTCAAAAGCAACTGAATGATTTTAATGACTGTATGCTTTCCCTCAGAACCTCCCACGGGCTTATTAGCACACCATCAGAACAAGCAGGAAGCCAAAGGGGGTCAGATATTTGCACTAGGAGCTTAAGTTGTCCTTTAAGGAAAGAGAATAGCTCCCATAAGTGCCATCACATGTGCAGGCATTTTGTTCAAGACTGTAGGTGTTCCTTATTCTTCAAACAATAAGAAAAGATGGAGGAACTAGACAAAGAAAGTAGAAAAACAAGCTGTCAACATACATATAGGTAAATGGCTGCTTTCCTTTTGGAGTTAGGTGGGGATGCCCTTTGCTAAGAACCACAGCTGTTTCTACAACAAAGACCACCTTGGTGAGCTTCCAGCAGGAGAGCCATATCCTTCTTTCCCAAGGCCCCACACAGAAGGCAGTGGGTACAGGGTGCCCCGCACAAGGCCCCTTGCACTGTATCCACAGGACAGGGAGGCAGGGAAGTTTGTGAGCTGGCCTCACACTCAGGCCTCTCTCATCTAAGGCCTGGGAGGGCCTGAGGCCAGAGTGATTCTCGGGTCTGGCATGGCTTTCAGGCCAGAGCTGGGCCCTGTTTCAATTCTGTGGGTGGCCGATGCTTATTCTTTTGCACTTGGGTGGACTATGGCCTTTTCCTGTAACTGTTCTGTGGCTTCCACTCACCTCCATGACCTCAGATTGCAAGGGGGCAAATCTAAAACACAATGGTTACCGCTGGCGGTGCATCTGAAATACACACAGGAAACACAAGAGAGATGGGCCAATAAAGCTCCCTCCATGCCACCCTGCTGGAGGACTTCACTTGCTGTTTCAATCCTGCCAGGAAAGGAACTACTGAATGGGCTGCTGATGCTGGAGCCCCATCCTAGAGAGCCTGAACACCGGGCCTGGGGACAGGGGAAGGGAAGGCTGGGTGCAGTGGCTACCTTTGCCAGAGAGCCGCCGTGGCTGCGTGCCGATACAGATGCTCCGGCTGTCCTCATCATCCTCGGGGGGCCGGCTTAGGTCGTCCCAGGCACACTTGGCGCTGACACCACTCAGGTTGGAGCCATCCGTCTCGATGCCTTTGTCAACTCTCTCCTGCTTGGAAAGAACCAAAGAGCCAGAGTTCCTTCAGCGAACCGGTGGCCCAAGGTCACCACCACCTTTCTGGTATTTACTGAGTTCTTGCAGGTGCTGAGCATGGAACAGGTGCTGGAAGAGCAGGATGTCTGATCTTGTTCTGCCCTGGTTGCTAACACATGATGGTCTCTGCCAGCCACTGGACTCCTCCGGGGGAACCAGGGAGCCCGGGAAGCCAGGAAGCATGAAAATCCCAAGGAAAGCTCGTCCTCTATCTGGACCCTCCAGTAAAACCACCTGCACACCTGTTTCAGAGCCCTAACTCTGGCCACCCCGTGCCGGCCCATGGAGCTGATGTGGCAGAGGCAGGAACTACTGCCCTGAGGAAAGGCACAGTCCTTCCTCTCCTCCCTGGTCCTTCAGGAAGAACCCCCCAGTTACTGCTAGAGAGGACAGGGTGGAAGCCTGCCACAGGTGGGAGAGGCCAGGACTGGGCCCAACTTCTCGGACTTCACACCTGCAGTTCCCTCTTCTAACAGCAGAGGGTGTGGTCACCCAGAAAAGCGCCACCAGAGAGCAGGACAGGACTTCCCCTCGCTGCATCACTAACTTGTTTGGCAAAGGACTCTGGATGGAGTTTCTTTTCCATTTCTTAGGCTGAGATGGGGGCCTGGAGGGCAGTGGCCATCTGCAGACCCCATCAGAGGCCCTGCCTTTGTGCAGGCCTTGGCACTGTGGAGTCCCAACACTCTCCAAATGGCCTCAAGGAAGAGTTGTACCCAAACATCCCTGCAATTTCTGGTAAAACATAGTTCTGTGATGCTGGGTGTTGGATTAAAGGTCATCTGGAAGGCTCTAGCAACGTAGCTTATAAACACCATGTGGGCCAAATAAAGCTCGTGAGTGAAAGCACCGCAGTAAGAATCCGCATCTCCCCGTCTGCCTGACCCTCTCCCAGTGGCTCCACAGGCAACGCATGGGCCTGCTGCTGGGCCAGAAGGCCTATCTGTGGAAACACAAGGGAAGGTCCTTATTTCTTGAGACCGTCAGCAGATGGCCCTGCCCTGATGCCTCCTTTTCAAAAGTTGTACTTTCCTCCTTTCCAGTGCTATAATCAGCCTGGGCAAAGCTGGGATTCTTTTTTTTTTTTTTTTTTTTAAGATTTTATTTTTAAATAATCTCAACACCCAACATGGGGTTTGAACTTAAAACTCCAAGATCAAGAATCACATGCTCTACTGAGGCAGCCAGGTGCCCCAGCCCCACACGGGGAGAGGCTGATGACAGGAGCCGTTCTGTGCTCCAGGCAGGAGTGTGTGGGCCCTGCTTTGCTCAGGGTAGAGTTTGAGCTTTACCCTTTCCACTGGCTTTCCTGGGCCCCTCACCTAAGCAAGGAGCTGAGGGTGGCTCTTGACTCAACTAGTTCAGCCCACTTACTTTATAAGTAAAAAAGAGTCGGGCCCCAGAGAAGGGACTTCCTCAGGCACACAGCTGGCTAGTAGCAGAGTTTGGAGCAAAGGAACAGGAGCCAGCTCTAAAATGAACCGCCTGGAAGCAGGCCCCACACAGCTACAGATGAGCACAGAAGGGTTCCTGCTTGGTGCACAGGTTCATGAGGAAAGAAAGCTGGGCTTTCTTGCCCAGGTCCCCCTGCTTGCTTTTTTTTTTTTTTTTTAATTTAAATTTTTTATTTTTAAGTAAACTGTATGCCCAACATGGCGCCTGAACTTATGACCCTGGGACCAAGAGTCGCCTACTCCACTGACCGAGCCAGCCCCTCCCCACACTGCTTGCTTTTAAAGACCACTGGGTGCTCTGGGTCCTGCTGGCTGGTCTCAGCAGAGCCCGAAGACTAGGATGGAGAACTGTTCTTGGAATGCAGAGAAGGACGGGGCTGCTTACCAGGCTGGTTCAAATGATCAAGTTCTTTCTTAGTACTTGGCACTTATGACCGGGGCTAAACAGCAGCCCACAGTGCCCCTTGCTGGACCCCAGTGTGGCTGCAGAGCAAGGACACAGGGAAACAGAGCCTTCATGGTTCCTGGTTTTTGCATAAGCAGAAGCTATAGGGAAACCAACTTTAAAGTGGAGCTAACAGAGGATCCTGGCAGCAGTTTGAAAACTTCAGTGTTAAAGGCACTAAGAAAATAGAGGAGCATCATGTGTGAATGAGTAGGGCTTCTGCCCAAGATCTCACAGGTCTATAGTAAAGAACCCACAGGGACTGTTGGCTGTATGTCTGCCCACTACCTCTCCCCTGCCACCTCGCATCCCTCCTAGAGGACACGGAACTCCTGGTGGCTGCCCGCAGCCTGCCAGATTTTTAGAAACATGAAAGGTTCAGAGATGGCAAGGCCTACAATGGGTCGGGGGAAGTAGAAGGAAGTGTATACATGCCTGGAACAATCTTAGCTGTCTGCTTCCCTGTTTCACGAGCAGTGCATTAGGAAGGAAGTTATGCTCTAGGTGGCTTTCAAAATTAACTTGCATGCAAAGCATGTTTCTTCTAAGAAACCAAAGATGTCACTGCATAGCTGGGCCACGGTGAGTGGGCAACTGCAGGCCTGCATGTACACAGACTTCCTTTATATATCCAGGGACGCCAGCCTCCCCAGGGGAGGAGCTCGGAGTCTGACTGCCCAAGCTGAAGATGTATCTAAAAGGGGCGTGATCACTAGACCAACCACAGCTCCCACTGCAGCTGGGCCATGGGGTCAGTATCACCCATCCTGTGTGTTACAGGGTGCTGGCGGGAGGGAGGCGGCTCCCTGAAAGAAAGTCCATGTTCTTTGAAGAAGGGGGAAATGGAAGGATGAGTACCAGGCAAGCAATACTGACTTTCTATAGTGACAAGCTAGTGATCTTAATTTTTTCAAGTCAGGTTTATCGATGTATGACTTGCATACAATAAAATTCATCCTTCCCCCCTCACCCTTTTATTTATTTATTTATTTATTTATTTAATTTATTTGTTTGTTTGTTTGTTTATTTATTTTTTATTGGTACCATTTCCAGTTTGTTTTATGTAGTTCCAATATCTAAAGAACTGCTCTTACATTTTAAAGTATCAGAGTAAGCATGGATCCTCACTTTTTTAGGATTCTAACCAAGATATTACTGTAGTATCATCCCAAACAATCTCAATATTATAAATTTCCACCTATTAGTAATATAAAAGTCAATTTAATCCCACTCTTTTTAAATGCAAAAAAACACGTATTTGAGGCAAGCTTTCCTGGCCGGAAATCTCTGCTGCCCATGTGCTCTGCGGAATTCAGGGGACAAGTTCCAAATCATGCCATCTTTCTACCCATTCACAAATAAAGCCCCTCCGTTTTCCCAGCATGAAAGCCAGTGTTATTTGGAAGAGGCCTAGGCATAGTGTGCTAGAAAGGTTTTCCTCACTCAAGACATACTTGCAGGTGTGGATCGATCTCAAATATGGTCTCTCCCCTCCGCATGTCAGTTATCAGCCAGGGGCCGCCAGCGCTGTGGACAAGGAAAGGGGACAGGATGGTAACTGAGGGTCTGGGCTGATGGGGTGGGCCTTGTTTGCTGCCCCAGGCCCAGAACACGGGGGAGCAGTTCGAGGACAGGGACTGTCAGGGAGTGAATCATCAGGAGCCCCTGATGTGAAAAACCAGTGCCTGAAAAACAATGTAAGGGGAAGCCCACATGTGGGGTAAGGAGGAACTGCCACCCTCAGGCCCAGGAAGTCAGGCCCCACCTCATAGGGCGGGCGTGTACTCACACAGGCACCGTCCGCAGCAGCTCCAAGATGCCCTGCCCGTTCCACTGCTGGGCTGCGTGGAGCTCCTCGGTGCAGACGCCAACAATCTGAGACCCGGGGACAAGATGCCATTGCATGTTAACGGTCACTCCTCCCACCCATCCAGGAGGACGGACCTAGGCTCCTTCAGGGTCAACTCAAGTGGGGGGACCACAGGTAGGATCTATGGCCAGGGGCTTGTCCGTCCAAAATGGGATGGTTTCCACAGACAGGGCACTGAGGCCTTATCCTTGTCCTGCTACAATGGGTCAGGCGTCAGGGTGACATGATGTCTAGCCCTGGACTGCAGAGGTGAACATCAGAGTGGGTCCTCAGCCCACGTCTCTGGAGGCAGGGTAGGTTCAGGGAGATGTTCCAGCCTAGGCTACGATCGCAGGGAATGCAAACACAGGGGATTCTGAGGCCCTTCAAGCTCCCAACAACAACCAAAGGGCCCTGGCAGTTTGCAGAAGAGCTCTCTTTCCTCATCAGACGCAGGGCCTTGGTGTAAACCTCAAGGGCAACAAGCAAACCTTCACACAGACCCCAGCATGACCCCAAGCCCAGCTGCAGCGTGGGTGCATGCACACCCCTTCTGGGTGAGGGCGAGGCCGGCCCAAAGCTGCCTTCCTGCTGGGTGGTCCCGTGCCTACGGCTGTGTGGGTCTTTATCAGTTCACCAGAATATCCGCCCTGTTAGCCTTAGCCGCTCAACTACAGCCTTTGCCCCCCACCCCCCCCACACCCCATGGCCCCTTCCCTTTCCCCCTTCTCCCATCTCAGCGGGCTAAATCAGACCATCTGAATCTGACGAGCTAGCAGAGGGAAGAGAAAATGCGAGAAGAGAAGGAAATCTCCTGTTGCCTTCACTCCCCCTACCCAACCCCTCTTGTACTAAAAGGCTTTTCTCCCAGGGAAGGCTTGAGCCCATGTCCAACTTCAGCCTCACCTGGAGGAACGTAACTACCCCAAAGGGTGTCTGCACGGGTTGCATCTGTGGGTCCTCGGTCAGCAGCATGTGCTGAATTCTTGACTCGCTGTTATCCAAAGGGCTGTGCCAAGACACGTGGTCCCCGCTGCAGAAGGTGTTCTCTGTGGGAGAGACATGAGGGTGCTCAGTGTTGGAGGCCTCGTGTCCAGGCCTGAAGCCCTGGTATCAGAGAAGCCCAGGCTGGGAAGCTCCCCAGTCTTCCAGGGGAAGCACTCGCTCATATAGGAAAGACGGTGGATATTTCCCCCAAACCAAACGTGCTCCTGCTTGCCAACTCTGCCAGCCTTCGGGGGAAAAGGACAGGCTGCTGCTGTGGCCGCTCACTTGGCCTGGCACATCCAAAGACTGACCTGGGGTTGGGGAGCCATGATCAGGTCTGCCAGGAAAGAGTAAGGTGCTTTAGTGTGGGACCATGTGGCCAGAAATTCTCAGGGAGGCTGGGGAGTAGTGAAAGCACTTCGCCGGGGAAAAGCATGCCCTTGGTTCTAACTCTTTACTGTGCTGCTGGAAGTGTTGCTAAAAGGAGCCACCTGTGGACGGCCTTTGAGATTGGCCACTGACTTCCCACAGGTAGCTGGACAGAGGCATTCCTGAGGAACACTGGAGGCTCCAAGTACACAGGTCTGGGTTGTGCCCCACACACCTCTGCAGAGACGTACAGTCTGGAGGGGCGGGCGTTTCCATGAAATCACAGACACGGGGCCCGGGCGGACCAAGAGAAACGTGCAAACATGGCCAACTCATAGCCTCACCACTGCACTTCACACAGGCTCATCACTTCAAAAACACTGTCTAGGACAGCATAACCACAAGGAAGAAAACACCCATGTGGGAGGAAGTCTCCCCCCAGCCCTGACTCTTCTGTTCGGTACCGTGCCAAAGGTACTCTGTACTTACCAGCCTGTGTGTATCTACAGGGTCTCTCCACCTTTTTTTTCCCTAATACAAATGGTAGCACACTGTTTTGCACATTCTGGTTTGGTGGGTTGTTTTTTTTTTCTTTTATAGATTTTATTTGTCAGAGAGAGAAAGAGTGAGCACAAGCAGGGGGAGCAGCAGGCAGAGGGAGAAGGAGAAGCAGACTCCCCGCTGAGCAGGGAGCCCGATGCAGGGCTCGATCCCAGCACCCTGGGATAATGACCTGAGCCGAAGGCAGTCGCTTAACCGACTGAGGCACCCAGGTGCCCCTTGTACATTTTGTTTAATGATATATCTTGGGGGATCATTTCATATCAGCACATAAAAAGCTACCTCATTCTTTTTTTTAAAGATATATTATTTATTTTAGAGAGCAAGAGAGAGACAACATGAGTGGGAGGGGCGGAGGGAGAGGAAGAGAGAATCTCAAGCAGACTCCACGCTGAGCATGGAGCCTGACGCAGGACTCAATCCCAGTCCCTGAGATCACGACCTGAACCAAAACCAAGAGTCAGATGCTCAACCGACTGTGCCACCCAGGCGCCCCACTACCTCATTCTTTAAATGGCTGTATGGTAGCTCATGTGGTCTATCACTTATGATCTGGGAATCTCAACAGCTGGGGACTCTTCACTTTTTATCAATATTTAAAGGCAAGGCAGGGGCGCCTGGGTGGCTCAGTTGTTAAGCATCTGCCTTCAGCTCAGGTCGTGATCCCAGCGTTCTGGGATCAAGCCCCGCATCAGGCTCCTCCACTGGGAGCCCACTTCTTCCTCTCCCACTCCCCCTGCTTGTGTTCCCTCTCTCGCTGGCTGTCTCTATCTCTGTCGAATAAATAAATAAAATCTTAAAAATAAATAAATAAATAAATAAAGGCAAGGCAAAACATGCAAACACACACACACACACACACACACACACACACACCAGCCTGAAGCCACCCAGGGAGGCCTGAAAGAGCTTCTGCTCTCCCTTGTCTTGGTGTGAATACTAACTCCTTCCTGTGTCAGGTATGGTTACACCAACTACTTTTTCCATCTAAGAGACAGGCTCAGCTTTTTGGTCCTACCCTCAAAAGCATTCATTCATGAGGGTGAAGGAAGACTACTTCCTCTAGGAGACATGGGGTGATAAAGGGAGAGACGGCACAGCTCCAGGCAGAGCCAACTGGAAACCTTCAAATTTCCCAATTCCTGCTNNGCCCACTTTTCCCAGATTCCTTCTCCTTTTACAGAAATGTGTCTCTACAAGCAGCCTGCATGATCTACAAGTCAGAAACAAAGCAACAAGTAAAAAGATTGAATTAATAATTCAAAAGTTTTACCCCATAATAAGCTTACCCCAGATGGCCTCACTGGTAAATTCTACCAAACATTTAAAGAACTAATACCAATTCTTCACAAACTTTTCCAAAAAATAAAAGAGGTATCACTTGCCGATTCTTTCTATAAAACCAGTATTACCCTAATGCCAAAGCCAGACAAAGGCATTACAAGAAAAGAAAGCCATAGACCATTATCCCTTATTCATACAGACACAAAAATCCTCACTAAACAGTAGCAAACTGAACATAGCAACATACAGAAAGGGTTTATATATAATGACCAAGTGAGAGTTATCCCAGAAATACAAGGTTGATGTAACATAAGAAAACCAATGTAATATATTATATCAATAGAATAAAGATTTTAAAAAACCCACATGATCATCTCAATAGACATAGGAAAAGCATTTGCAAATACTAATACTAATACTCTTTTATGATAAAAATACTCAAACTAGGAAGAGATAGGAACTTCTTCAATATATAAAAGGGCATCTACAGAAGATAGTAAAGACCGAATTATTTTCCTCTAAGATCAGGAGCATAACAGAGATGCCCACTCTTATCACTTCTATTTAACATTGTATTAGGGGTTCTAACCAGGGCAATTAGGCAAGAAAAAATAAACAAAAATCCAGGTAAACTGGAAAGGAAATGAAACTATATTTGCCGATGACATGATCTTGTACAAAGAAAGCCCTAAGGAATCCACTAAAAAACTATGAGGATAAACAAGTTCAGCAAGGTTGCAGGGTACAACAGCAATATCCAAAAACCACTTGTATGTCTGTGTACTTGCAATGAACAATCTGAAAACGAAATTAAGAAAACTTCCATTTACAACAGAACAAAAAAGAAAACAATGTTCAGGAATATATTTAACCAAAAAAATGTAAAACTTGCACTCTAAAAACTATAAAACACTGTTGAAAGGAATTAGAGAAGACCTATATAAATGAAAAAATATACAATATTCATGGATACAAAGACTTAATATTGTTGACATTAATATTCCCCAAAGTGATCTACAGATTCAATCCAATCCCTACCAAAATGCCAAATGCCTTTTTTGCAGAAATTTAAATGATGATCCTAAAATTCATATGAAAATGCCAGGGACCCAGAATAGCTTGAAACAAGTTTGAAAAAGACAAACAAAGTTGGAAGACTTAATTTTCCTGATTTCAAAACTTGCTACAAAGCTACAGTTCTCGAGACAGTGTGGTACTGGGACGCCTGGCTGGCTCAGTTGGTAGAGCACGCAACTCTTGATCTCGGGGTGGAGAGTTCAAACTTCATGTTCGGTGGAGAGATTGCTTAAAAATAAAGTCTTAAAAATAAAAAACAACAGGGGCGCCTGGGTGGCACAGCGGTTAAGCATCTGCCTTCGGCTCAGGGCGTGATCCCGGTGTTATGGGATCGAGCCCCACATCAGGCTCCTCCACTATGAGCCTGCTTCTTCCTCTCCCACTCCCCCTACTTGTGTTCCCTCTCTCGCTGGCTGTCTCTATCTCTGTTGAATAAATAAATAAAATCTTAAAAAAAAAAAAAACCAACAGTGTAGTACTGGCATAAGGATAGGCATTTGATCAATGAAACAGGATTTAGAGTCCAAAAATATGCCCTCACATTTATGGCCAATTAATTTTCGACAACAATGCCCAGGCAATTCAATATAGGAAAGATAGTCTTTTCAGCAAGTGGTGCTGGAACAACTGGATATCCACATATGAAAGAATTAAGTTGGATCTCTTATACCATAAACAAAAATTGATTTAAAATAGATTATAGGCCTAACCGTAATAGCTGGAACTATAAAACTCTTAGAAGAAACATAGGAATAAACCTTCTGACCTTAAATTAGGCAATGGTTTCTTAGATAGACACCAAAAGCACCAGCAACAAAGGATAAACTGGACTTCAATAAAATGAAAACCTTTTGTGTGCAAACAGTACCACTGAGAAAGGAAAAAGAAATGCAAATCCAAACCACAATGAGATACCTCGTCACAACCATTAGGATGGCTATTATAAAACGAAACAAAACAAAACAGAAAACCACCCAGAAAATGAGAAGTGCTGGTGAGGCTGTGGGAAAACTTTCAACTTGGGCGCACTGTTCCTGGGAATGTAGGATGGTACAGCCACCGTGGAAAACAGGGTGACAGTGCCTCCGGAGGTTAAAAATAGACTTGTCATAGATCCAGCAATTCTTTTTTTTTTTTTTTTTAAGATTTTATTTATTTATTTGACAGAGAGAGACAGCCAGCGAGAGAGGGAACACAAGCAGGGGGAGTGGGAGAGGAAGAAGCAGGCTCTTAGCAGAGGAGCCTGATGTGGGGCTCGATCCCAGAATGCTGGGATCGCCCTGAGCCGAAGGCAGACGCTTAACAACTGTGCCACCCAGGCGCCCCGATCCAGCAATTCTACGCCTGGGTATATATACCCGAAAGAATTAAAGAGACTCAAACAGGTACTTGTATACCCAGGTTCACAGCAGAATTAATCACAATGGCCAGAGAAGGGAAGCGAGCCAAGAGTCCATCAATGGATGAATGGATTAACAAAACATAGTATTTATTTTTCAGCCTTAAAAAAGGACATTCTAATACATGCTACAAGATGGATGAATCTTAAAGATATTATGCTAAGTAAGCTAATCCCCCAAAAAAGTGACTCCACTTACAAGAGGTACCAGAGTAGTCAAATTTATAGAGACAGAAAGTAGATGTGTGGTTGCTGGGGGCTAGGGGAGGAAGGAAATGATAAGTTAGCACTCGGGGGGACTGGGTGGCTCACTAACTTGGGGGGCCCGGGTGGCTCAGTCAGTTACGTGGCTGCCTTCAGCTCAGGTCGTGATCCCAGGGTTCTGGGATTGAGCCCCACATTGGGCTCAGCAGGAAGCCTGCTTCTCCCTCTCCCTCTGCTGCTCCTTCTGCTTGTGTTTATGCGCTTTCTCTCTCTCTCTCTCTCTCTCTCCCCGTCAAATAAAGAAATAAAATCTTAAAAAAAAAGTTAGCACTTAATGGATATAGAGTTTCAGTTGGGGAAGACAAAGTTCTGGAGATGGATGGTGGCAAGAGTTGTACAACAATGTAAATGCATTTAATGCCACATAACTGTACACTTAAAAATGGTTTAAAGGGGGCGCCTGGGTGGCTCAGTTGGTTAAGCAGCTGCCTTCGGCTCAGGTCATGATCCCGGCGGGGAGCCTGCTTCTCCCTCTGCCTGCCGCTCCCCCTGCTTATGCTCTCTCTCTCACTCTCTCTCTCTCATTCTGTCAAATAAATAAATAAAATCTTTAAAAAATTGGTTAAAATAGCAAATTTTGTATTATGTATATTTAACCACAATTTAAAAAAACAAAAAGTGAAAAGGCAACCTACAGCATTCAAGAAAATATTTACAAGTCTGAGAGGTATCCAGAATATATAAAGAGACTTACAGCTCAATAATAAAAAGATAAATAATCCAACTTTAAAATGGGTGAAGAATATGAATAGATCTTTCTCCAAAAAAGATATAAAAATACCCAATAAGCACATGAAAAGTTGCTCAGCATGATCAGCCATTAGGGAAAGACCACAGTGAGATCCCATCATTTCACACTCACGAGGGTGGCTACAGTGACAATGACAATAACAAATGTTGGTAAGGATAGAAATTGGAACCCTCATACACTGCTGGTGGGAATGGAAAATAGTGGAGCTGCTTTGGCAAACGGTTTGGCAATTCCTCAAATGATTAAACATGGAGTTGCCATATGACCTAGCAATTCCAATCCTATGTATATACCCAAAAGAAATGAACGCATGTCCACACAAACACTTGTACGTGAATGCTCACAATAGCCATGTTATTCACAACAGCCCAAAGGTGGAAACAACCCAAAGTCCATCAACTAATGAATGGAGAAATAAAACGTGGTACATGCACACAATGGAGTATTATTTGGCAACAGAAATAAAGGACTGATATATGCTACGACATGAATCTTAAAAACATTATACTAAGTGAAAGAAGCCAGTCACAAAAGGACATACGTGATTCCACTTGTATGGAATGTCCAGAATAGGCAAATCTATGGAGACAGAGAGATTAGTTGTTGCCTCGGGCTAGAATCATTAGAGGGGGTGGGGAGTAACTATCTGACATTGCGTTTGGGGGTGATGAAAATGTTCTGAGGTTCAGTGTGGTGATGGTTTCACAACTGTGAATTACATGGTATGTGAATTGGAGGAATCTTTGGCGAAAGGCAAAGTGGGCAAAGCAAGGCCAAGGTCTTAGATTCTTGGTTACTACCTTCTCAGGGTAAACAGTGGGCTGGGAGAAACCCGACTTACAATGCCCACACATCACAGCATGTCATAGGTCTATACGACCTAAACTACCAACATTTTCATTTTCTACAAATGAGGAAAGGATCCTTGAGAGAGACTGCCCAAGGTCATGGGACAAGTCAGTGATGGTGGGCATAGTGCCACATTTCCCAAACCTTTGAGTCAACCATAACACTTCTGTGTACCATCTGTACCATAACCTACCTGTATTTTCCCCTGTATTTCCCCCCTAACTTTTAAAAACCTAGACAAACTTAGTTTAAAGGAGACTTCATAGGGGCGCCTGGGTGGCTCAGTCGGTTAAGCATCCAACTCTCGATTTCAACTCAGGTCATGATCTCAGGGGATATGGGATAAAGCCCCACGTCAGGCTCCACATGGAGTGCAGAGTCTGCTTGTTCCTTTCCCTCTGCTCCTCCCCTGGCTCACGTGCTTTCTCGTGCTCTCTCTCAAATAAATAAATAAAATCTCTAAAAATAAAAAAAGGAAATTTCATATTACTACTAAATCAGGAAAATAAGGGAAAAGCAGTGTTGCCTACAATAACTTCAAAGGAATTTGATGAAAACAAATTTAATTTTTAACAACTACTGTTGTCTACCTAACATTATTAAAAACTCAAATGAACCAGGGTTAAGGAGCCGTTAGAGGTTTCAAGAGTCATATCAAACAGACAAATCAGCAGGGTTATATCAGAAACTTGAACAGGGAAGACAGTCCTCATTATTCAGGTCACTGAATGGCTTGTCCAGTATGACCTAATGTCTCCAGCTGGCTCTGGCAAACCCTGGTGCTGTGGTTAACTTTGCAGTTGGGAAGGCCGGCTTCCTATTTGCCTCTGCCCGTTACTAGTTATAACCCTCGGCAACTTGCCCAGCCACAATTTCCAAGCTTGTTTCCTTACCTGTAAGCAGAAAATAGTGTGCCTACTCGGTTTGCTTTCCACTGTTGCATGTTACTCCTACACTGGAATACACTACAGCTATTCCTGCCCAGGTCCTCGTTCCCCTAACAGAAATCCAGAACAGGCCCCAGAGCCTGTAGCTCCCAGCATGAGCCAGTAGGTGGCACCATCGCTCCTGGTTTAAGAAAGAGTTGGTCCGGTTCTAAACCGCCGCCCCACATCTAGCTGTCTGGTCTGTAGAAATACACCGAAACCTGGCAGGAACATAACCTGGAAACAGGGAAAAGGCTGAAAAGGCTTGGAGCCATGACCTTTTATTAAGCAGAACTGACCTTGGCTTAAAAATAAATGTACAAACCCAAATGGTTTAAATGAAGTAAGAATGACCAAAAAAATACTTCGTACAGACTTAATTTAGGAAGGGACTTAATTTAGGCAGCTGGAAGGGGAGACCCTAAGGCAGAAAAGAGAGACAGACCCAGTCGCTGCTCTGGGACCAACACATGTGGGATCAGAGTGAATTAAAAGGAGGGAAGGGGGAGGAGAACGTGTAACTACCCCCAGAAAGGTTTCATAATGCTAACAGCCTTCCAGACTAGGACACCTTCTTTCTTCCCCAGCCCTGCCTGGTGGGGGAACTAGACTTATTAGCTCTGCTGTGGCCAAGAAACAGTCTTTCTTAACAATGAAAGAGCCTTGGTCACAGTTTTCAAGCCTGGGACAAAGCCACAATGGGCTCATTCTTGAGTCCAGTCTGGTCTTTATGCCCTCGATGCTCGGCCCCATTCTGTGTGGAGCCACCGCGGGTCTCAGCACTCAGGCCCCAGCGCCCACCCCAGGAAGTTCTCAGCCCCTTCAGAGGGGTTTTCAAATGCTAATAATGCCTCGGTCGGAGGCCCAGCTGTTCCATCCAGTGGTTAGAGGGGCGCGCTCCCTCTCTCCTCCTCTCTTTGGCTCCCTGAAGTGTCCTAACCAAGACATTAGGATGCAAATCCCTGGGACCTCCACCTAAACCACATAGCAAAGGGGCCTCCTGGGGTCTGAAGGGAGGCCATTCCAGGTGAAGCCTGGATGCTACTTTCCATTCCCTTCCCTCTTCCTCTGAGCTCTGCCACCAAGAAACCTCCCTCCGCTGCTGCCTATTTGGCAAATTCACCCGAGGGGAATACCACTCCACGCTGGCAAATAGAGTCCAAAATACTGCTAGGTATAGGTCTGCCCCTTGCTTAGCTGAGAGAAAGGTTTCACTACTCTATGTCTCCTTCCCCATTAACAGACAACTCCCTGGTAAGAACTCTTAAAAGTTGGGAGTGCTGTTTGGGAATGCAGGGTTTTGTTTTAAGATTTTTATTTTTAGGGCGCCTGGGTGGTTCAGTTAGTTAAGCGTCTGCCTTCAGCTCGGGTTGTGATCTCAGGGTCCTGGGATTGAGCCCCACATCGGGCTCTCTGCTCAGCAGGGAGCATGCTTCTCCCTCTCCTGCTCCCCCTGCTTGTGCACTCGCTCTCTCTGCTAAATAAATAAATAAATAAATAAATAAATAAATAAATCAATAAATAACTTTTTAAAAAAGATTTTTAAGTAATTTCTACATCCAGTGTGGGGCTCGAACTCACAACCCTGAGATCAAGAGTCACATGCTTTACCAACTGAACCAGCCAAGCACCCTGGGAGTGCAGCTTCTAACTGGCCCCTCAGATCGGCCCTCACCCTACCCCCACTTCCCAAACATCCAGCCTTAGTCTTGGACGTTTGAAGTTGGACTGTGCCAGACATAAGAAGTTAGCAAAATCTAGGGAAATGGGTTGCAGAAGAAAAGAGCCATTGTTAGTAAAATAATTAGTGCTGCCTTTGAAACCCTGAGGAACAAATACATTCTTCAAGAGTTTGTAATTCATCCTAACTCTGGAAAATGACAGTCAGTCTACCATTCTGTGTGAAAGTACAGTCCCAGGGATGTTTCTGTCTCATAGTTCGGAAAGCAATGCTTCACCCTCCACACCCTATCGCAGAATTAATACGGTTGGTTGGAGGGGAACGGGTTAATGTTGTCTTCCAGAGCCCAAAAGAGTGGGTTTCTCATAGTGGAAGGTTGGACCCCTGAAGTCAAACACACTTTTGAGTGAGTGCTCTGAGAGGAAGAGGGGCAAGGGCAGGAAACACAGCTGAATTGTGACAGGTGTCAAATGAGTGGCTGGTCTGCAAGAGGTATTTTAGAGAGAGCAGGAAAACCGGAAGTGGCGCAAAGCAGGCTGGCAGACTGGAGTCTGTCAACTTTGAGGTCAAACATTTTTTTTAAGATTTATTTAATTATTTTAGAGGGAGGGAGGGAGGGAGCAAGCACATGAGCAGGAGAAGCAGGAGGGGCAGAGGGAGAGGGAAAGAATCCCAAGCAGACTCCACGCTGAGCACAGAGCCGGACACGGGGCTTGATCCCACAACACTGAGATCAAGACCTGAGCTGAAATCAAGAGTCAGATGCTTGGGGTGCCTGGGTGGCTCAGTCGTTAAGCGTCTGCCTTCAGCTCAGGTCATGATCCAGAGTCCTGGGATTGAGCCCCTCATTGGGCTCCCTGCTCAGCAGGAAGCCTGCTTCTCCCTCTCCCACTCCCCCTGCTTGTGTTCCCTCTCTCATTGTGTCTCTCTGTCAAATAAATAAAATCTTAACAACAACAACAAAAAAATCAGATGCTTAACTGACTGAGCCACCCAGGCGCCCTCCCCTCTGGGTCAAACTTTTGAATAATGGGGTAGCCATCACAGCCTCTCCAGAAACTCTCTCCAGTTTTCTTGCCTTCTTGGTGCCCACAGATCACATCAGTGATCACACCTGGTTTGACAACGTGCGCTTAAATGTCCTACATGGAGACACAGAGCTGATTGCTAGGAGGGCTTAGCAGTTCCTCCCTAAAATGCCAGATGTTCCAGACACGCCCCAACAACACAGACTGCTGATAGGGAAGGGTCAAGTAGCCTGTCCTCCTGTCTCTGGAGAGTTCCAGCATGAAACCAAGACACATGGAGAGCATCCAGCAACCGCCGGACCCCACCCTCCTTCCTGAGGAGGCCCAAGCGGCTATTGCAGCCACTGTGGTCTGCTCAGCGAGCTGGGTCCAAAGGCTTCCTTTGAGGTTAGAAGATAGCCCCTTAAAGTCAACTGAAGGCCTATGAACTGAACTATCCTTATGGCGGCTGAAACCCAAGTCTGCACAGGCCCACGCAGCCTCATGAGCCCCCAGTGAGAGGAGACAACCTGGTGGTTTTGCTGAATGAACCAGCTCTGGCCGGGGCAGTGGAGGAGGTAAAGTTCAAAGTCAGTTCCACTGGCCTATGCCCAGCCCAGATGCTCCTAACTGGGGCCACTGAGTTGGCCCACTTCCCCTGCTGGATCGCTCACGTAATCCTATCCTAATTTCTGAAGCCCAGGTGCTTTCTCCTTGCTCTAAGCCAAGCTGGGGGAGAGGGGGTGGCAATGTGTGTGCTTAGTCTGTTTGTTTCTTGAGCCTACAAAATTTGAGGAGATCACGGGGTGTAGGACAGCCTGATGCCACAGATTACATTTCTGGAGCCCGTAACACATCCATGAGATGCTATGCTCGTTCTGGGGAGAGTATGAGCCCAGGCACTGCACAGAGGATGCTGTCCTAGCACCCTAAGACCCAGGGCCTCCTCCACCTGACAGCACCTACCAAAGGATGAGTGGCACAGACCCTCTTCTTGCTGGGAAAGACCAGTAACTCTCCCTCCTCCAAGAATCCAAGCAAAGCTGTGAGTGAGCACTTCCCTGTCTGCCGGCCCCTGCTCCCCATCTCCAAGCCAAAGCTAAGAGTTCAGCTCAGAGCCTTGCAGCAGTGGTGAGGGAAGGCCCATCTCAGCAAGTCTGGATGGCAGTCGAGGGCAGTGATGCATGCATGTCTCACAGGAGCAAAAAATAACTATGTCCTGGGTAATTCCCCTCTACCACTCGAGCAATGCAAGCAGAGGATAAGGATGGGACACTCGAGAGCTTAGAGGCTTGAACTGGTACAAAACAACAGAACTGGGCACCCCCGCCTTTCTCCCCACACATGCACTGAGGACAAGATGCCTGCAGGAAGGAGGCCTCAGGAGCACGACGGCACCACAGCCCATAGCAGGGTTTCAAACCAAACTCCTCCAAAGAAAGGCCATTTTCTTTTAGAAAGAAAAAATAAAAAGAAAACAAACATACTGTGGGGGGAGGGAGAGAAACAGATTCTCTGGACATGTGTTCACGAGCTTTGGGGGCTAGCAAGCAGAGTTCTTCATCGCTGGATGGTGTGGATGGTCGCTGGCTGTCAAGTTTTTCCAACCTGGTCAAGTGATGGAAGTGAGAATAGACTGCTCCCCGTCCCCACACACACCTTTTTCAAGTTCTGAGTGCAGTTTCATGACTGAAAAGTTAATGTGAGTGTTTGGTTAGAGAGCTTCCTTCAACTAGTTCTGTCTGATATTAATTTGGCTAAATGTGGCTGCAAGACAGAGGGAAATGAATGTGCTGTACCGCTTAATTAAATAAAGAAGAGGGGACATGTTTGTTCTTACAAAACTGAAAGGAACCGTAAAGGATATTCCTTCTAGGTTTTGCCCAGAATCAAAGGAATCGCCAAGGATTACAAAGCCAGTCAAAAGAGACTCAAAATTGTTTCCCTATGTATTTTTTCAAAAACCTCTGGCTCTCCAACTCTCTCCCTCTCCCTCAAAGCCACGATAATAAAGACAAATAGTGAAGTGTAAGGAAAATCCCTTTTATAAGCAGAGAAGCTCAGCAGTCTGCACTAGGGGTCACAGCAGGGGAAGTAGGAGGCTAGGGGGCTCCCACCCAAAAGCGAGTCTCTGGGAGCTGTACATCTTTGAGGAGTGGCTCACTACCTACCAGTGGTGTGGCTCCCCAGAGGCAGAGTGTGGGTCCTTGACCCTCACCTTGCGTCCGTATACATGGAGCCACGGCAGGACTCATTCTTCCCACGGAAGGGTGAATGCCTCCATGCAAACAGAGCTCAGTATGGGTTACCTGTCACACTCGTAGCTGTCACTGGCCAAATCCCGTCCACTCACCCTCTATGTGCCATGCTCTCCTATGGGGCATACAGGTCCTTGCTCTCCATTTCCAGAGAGCCTTGAGTCCTAAGCTGGCAGATGCTTTCACTTTTCTTTTCAAGTAGCTCCATCTGTTTAGACACCTGTCAGTATGGGAAGGAAAAGTCTTTTGCCCAGAGGCTTGTAACTAGGCAAAACCCACCCCTGCTCCTCTTACTCTCCTGAGCCAGCACACGCCCCGCCACCTGCAGGCAGGCCCCTTTGTTCTTAAAGCCAAAATAACTATAGAGGGTTTTAAATTTGCAGTCCCTATATACATTTCAACCCCCCCTCCCCAAACAGTGCCAGGAGATGCTTTGAAGCTTCAAAATCAAGCACATGCTTCTACTCTTTCCATCTTTTTCCTCAAGAGATTAGGTAGGTCTACAATGAAAATCCATTTTGCTGCCAAGCACCCGTAAAGCGGCATAGTCACTTTGGAGGGCCACATGGCAGAATGTATTAATATAAACGTACTTTCTCTTTGACCTAATCATTCCACCTCATAGTACGAATCTACCCTAGAGCAAAACATGTTCACAAGGAGGAATGAAAAAGAATGCTCCCAACATCTGTGTGCTGTTCGTGATAGTGAAAAAAATGGAAACAACCTAAATGTACATCAAGAGAATGGTTAAAATATGGCTTATGCATACTATAAAATCATAGGCAGTAGTAAAAAGGAATTAGATAAATCTTTATTTTTTTTTGTTTTTTTTTTTTAAGATTTTATTTATTTATTTGACAGAGAGAGAGAGACAGCCAGCGAGAGAGGGAACACAAGCAGGGGGAGTGGGAGAGGAAGAAGCAGGCTCCCAGCGGAGAAGCCCGACGTGGGGCTCGATCCCAGAACTCCAGGATCACGCCCAGAGCCAAAGGCAGACGCTTAACGACTGAGCCACCCAGGCACCCCAAATCTTTATGTTCTGACATGGGAAGATCTCCAAGATGCACAGTTAACTAGGAAGTCCAACTGTGAAGGACAGTACAGTTTCACTCACACTAGAGAAGAAAAAAATACGGGGCACCCGGCTGGCTCAGTTGGTAGAGCATGCGACTCCTGATCTCGGGGTCATGAGTTTAAGCCCTGCATTGGGGGTAGAGTTTACTTAAAAAAAAAAAAAAAAAAAGAAGGGAAATATATATATACACAAAACCAAACCACTTCTAGAGGTCCCCAGAAGAAGGTGAATACATAGAAAAAGCCTGGCTGGGTGCAAGGAAGCACACGGTGGTGCGGGGAGGGGCTGAGATTGGGTCGTATGGGCAGGGAGGACTTTGACTTTATTCATAGAGTCTAAATCGTTAACTTCCAAAATGGATTTCTATATTATTCGTATGCTTAAAAAAATACAATGAGAAAGAAGAACTCCTCCTTCCTAGCTCTGACATGCAGTGGGAACTCCCCTGGCTGCCTCGGCGGCCATCACACTGGCTACCGTGCCACTCACTCCAAGTGCGGCAGTGTAGACTTTCAGTGTAGACTTGGACGGTCCGGAAATCGAGGGGACAATCCTTGCCTTGTCTCTAAGAAGTTACCGGTGGCACTTCCACCAGCTAAGCATTTAAGTTCTTGAAGAAACACCCCACCTTCTCCTATATTAACCAGACTAATGATGCTGGTACTCTTGCCACAGACTTCAAACTTTTCTTGTTCCTCTACTTTTCTTCTTCTCTTAGCGGTTATGGTCAGTTACATAAAAATAACCCCCTTTCTCTCCCTTGCTGTTTTTGTTTAGTCCTATTTCTGTACCTGCCCATTGTTTCCTGTTAGCACTTTCACCATTCTTACTGCTGTGCAGCTCAGGGTTAACACAGGACTGAAAGCACCCAACATCTAGGATCAAAATGGCAGACACAGCTACAGACTAACAACCAGAAGGGCCAGGGGAAGAAGGCTGCACACCCGCTATTTCCATTTGCTGGGGAGTAAGAGCCGAGGCACTTACATTCTGGAGCAAAGCTCCATCTGTATCTACGAACATTCTTCACCAAAGACCTTTAGCACAGCCCTCATTTTGCCTAAATTCCAAAGAGGAAAGGCATTCTGCCCCTTTTGCAGAAATCCGGAAATCTGGAGGGACACACTACTCTAGGATTAACTTTTTTGCTTTGTTATTTGGTGTTTGTTTTGGGGAGTGGAGAGAGTTTGTATTCTTGGCACTTACCGGCTAGGGAGGTACAGACAAAATAAGCATCTTTGTTTTTCCTTCAGGAAAGAGGATGATGAGGACAGCATGTGGCTCTGGCACCTTTCAAAAGAAGAATCTGGTTCTGTCTTTATGTACATAAAGCATTCGGTTTCCAATTTACAAAGAGAGAAACCTTCTGGAGCCAGGTAAGAAGTTAAGTAGATCAAAACAGAAATTCTTATCTGGAGTGCTACCCTTATTGCAGAAAAAAAGTCTATCCCCATCCAGACTGCAAGCTCAAATGTAACCAAGTGTGGAACTGTTCAAGGGCAGGTAGGGCTCAGGGTTCTGCCCTAACACTCAGCAAGAAGCCACTGCTGAGTAAGTCACCAGATTCAGTCTGGCGGCAGAGAAAACCGGATGAATCAGTCAAACCAAACCAATAAACCTCAACCCTTCTTCCCATCCACCAACCACACTGAGACAGTCTGAAGAGAAAGGAAAGCACGTGGTACGGAGGTGACCTGAGTACCGGAGAAGATGGCTCCTAAGGAATTCTTTCTCACTTAACCTGCTAGGGCTTAACCAACCCACCATACAGCTTTGAGCTTCAAATGTCTCCAAAGCGCATTAGAAGAATTTTTTTTCCCCACTTCCGTGAAACTTAGGCTTTAGAAACAATTAAGCAAACAACAAATAACTTGTCAAGGTGAATTTTCAACCAAAATAGAGAAAACAATGCAATGAACTCCCTTATACCCATCACTTGGCCTCAATAATTATCAACTCATGGGCAATCCCAAACCATATATAACCCTACCCCCAATCCAAATTCCCACAGGATTATTTTGCAACAAATTTCAGACATCATATCATTTCATCTGTAAGTATTTTAGTACAGATCTCTAAATGGTAAGGATTCTTTTTAAAAACATAAAAGTTATTGTCCCAATTGACTTTTTTTTTTTTTTAAAGATTTATGATTTATTTATTCTTTTTTAGAGAGAGAGCATGCATCAGGGGCAGGGGCAGAAGGAGAAGGAGAGAATCTCAAGCAGATTTCCTGCTGAGTGCAGAGCCCAACGTGGAACTTGATCCCATGACCCTGGGATCACGACCCAAGCGGAAATCAAGAGTCAGATGCTTAACGGTTGGACCCATTCAGGCACCCCCAAATTGACTTTCTATAAATTTCTTCTACGGTTGGTCTGTTCAAATTACTATTCAAATTAGGGTCACACACTATATTTTGGCTGATTTATTTATTTATTTATTTTTATTTTTATTTTTTTTAAAGATTTTATTTATTTATTCGACAGAGATAGAGACAGCCAGCGAGAGAGGGAACACAAGCAGGGGGAGTGGGAGAGGAAGAAGCAGGCTCATAGTGGAAGAGCCTGATGTGGGGCTCGATCCCATAACGCCGGGATCACGCCCTGAGCCGAAGGCAGACGCTTAACCGCTGTGCCACCCAGGCGCCCCTGGCTGATTTATTTTTTAAGCCATTTTAATCTAAAAGTTTTTCCCTCTTCCTCTTTTTGTTTTTTTCCTTATTAAAGGAACCGGGTTGTTTTTCCAGTAAAATTCCCCAAAGTCTGAATTTTGCTGATTGCGTCCCCATGCCATCATTTAGCATGTCCCTCTGTCCTTTGGTGTTTCCTGTAAATGCCGAAGGTTAGAGCTAGAGGTTGTAAGCTCATGGTTGGCTGCACCATTCTATCGTTCTTCATAATTTTTTACCTTTAATCTTTAATTTATATAGGAAAGGCAGATTAAATGTGTGGTTCTTTTCCTTTATTCACTAGTTTTCATGAATAATAAATTATCAGATCTTCTAAAGATGATTAGTTTGTTGTTTGCCTTTTTAAGTATTATTATGAACACATGGATTTTAATATTTTTGATGTGTTTCAATCCATTGCAGTTGTTATTGTTCTTAATACTTATATAATCCCATCTTTGGCTGGTAGAAGTCTCTAAAATAGAGACTCTCCTGGGTCTGTTGATATGACTCACACAATCTTTGGTAGCTTCTTTGTTTTCTGGTATAAAAAGATGTTATAGGCTTGGCGTGCCTGGGTCAGACTCTTGATTTCAGCTCAGGTCATCATCTCAGGGTCCTGGGATCGAGCCCAGTGGGGAGTCGGCTTGTCTCCCTCTCCCTCTGCCCCTCCCTCCACTTGGGCGTGTGCGCTCTCTCCCTGTCTCTCTCTCTCAAATAAATAAATCTTAAAAGAAAATGTTATGGGCTCATTGTGTATATTTTTTGCCTCAGAACTGGAATCAGTCGTTTCTCCAAAAAGCCTTAGTTTGTTTGTTTGTTTCTTTCTTTCTTTGTTTTTCTTGAGAGAGAGAGAGCACCAGCATGTGGGGGGGGGGTCAGAGGGAGAGGGAAAGACAGAATCCTAAGCAGGATCCATGCCCACTAGCGTGGAGCCCCACGCAGAGCTCAATCCCACGACCCAAGATCATGACCTGAGCCAAAATCAAGAGTCCCACGCTTAACTGATTGAGCCACCCAGGCCCAAGGCTTAGTTTCTTTTAATGAGAAATGGTATATGGTAACCACAATCTGGACCTAGAAGTACCTACTGCTACTGGATTATTGTTTCAAGACTTTTTTACGGGTGCCTGGGTGGCTCAGTCGGTTAAGCATCTGACTTGGGCTCAGGTCATGACCTCGGGGTTCTGGGATCAGGCCCCACGTCCAGCTCCCCGATGAGTGGGGAGTCAGCTTCTCCCTCTCCCTCTGACCTTCCCCCAACTTGTGCTCTCTTTCTTTCAAATAAATAAATAAAATCTTTAGAAAAAGGAATTTTTCAGTAAACAAAGATAAAAATATTGTTTTTAAAAGAGAAAATAATCTTAAGTTCATCCTGATATTTACAGTTAAAATTTAAGAATATAGGGGCAACTGGGTGGCTCAGTCAGTTGAGCATCTGACTCTTGGTTTCGGCTCACGTACGAGCTCAGGGTCGTGAGATCGAGCCCCACATCGACTCCACGCTGGGTGTGGAGACTGCTTAAGATTCTCTCCCTCTGCCCCTACCTGCCCAATAAATAAATAAATCTTTAAAAAATCTTAAGAACACAGAATTTTTATTTATTTAATTTATATTTGTGTTTTTCTCTTACTAAAAATCTTGGTTTCTAATATAATTACTTATTTGCTTTATTCTATTATATACATATACTAGTTTCAGAATAATACCAATATTATTAACAATATGATCACTGAAAATAGGGTTTTTTGCAGCACCTGGGTGGCTCAGTCGGTTAAGCATCTGCCTTCAGCTCAGGTCATGATCCCAGGGTCCTAAGATCGAGCTCCACATCGGGCTCCCTACTCAGC
>NW_024426885.1:25928464-25977734 GCF_017311325.1 Ursus maritimus
AGCAGGAAGTCTGCTTCTCCCTCTCCCTCTGCTCGTGTGCTCACTCGCTCACTCACTCTTTCTCAAATAAAATCTTTTTAAAAAAGAAAGAAAATAGGGGTTTTTTGGTCTTTGTGATATATCTATTAGAGATATACAGTCACATTACTGTTTTAAAATCTTGTACAGGGGCGCCTGGGTGGCTCAGTCGTTAAGCGTCCGACTTCAGCTCAGGGTGTGATCCCAGAGTCCTGGGATCGAGCCCCACATCAGGCTCCTCTGCTGGGAGCCTGCTTCTTCCTCTCCCACTCCCCCTGCTTGTGTTCCCTCTCTCACTGCCTGTCTCTCTGTCAAATAAATAAAAAATCTTTTAAAAAATTAAAAAAAAACTACATGCATTGTTATGACATCAATTAAATATGCTGTGAATTTCATTTGTTTCATCTTGCTTTTAATTTTTAGGAAATATTGGCAGGCCAACCTTAAGGTGGCCCCCATAATTCCTCCTCACCTCCAGCGTTCACACCTCAAGTGTGAGTAACACCTGCAACTTGCTTCTTGCAAAAGTGGAGGGATTTTACAGATATAATTAAGATCCCAAATCAATTGTCTTTTTAAAGATTTATTTACTTTAGAGAGAGAGAAAGAGAGGGAGCAGGGGATGGGGCAGAGCGGAGGAGAGACAAGCAGACTCCCTGGTAAGAGGGGAGTCTATCATGGGGCTTGATCCCAGGACTCTGAGATCATGACCTGAGCTGAAACCTAGAGTCAGACGCTCAACCAACTGAGTCACCCGGGCACCCCAAAATCAACTGATTTTTTAATTTTTAATTGTAGTAAAATACACATAACATTTACCATCTTAACCCTCTTTAAGTTTATAGTTCAGTAGTGTTAAGTACATCCACATTGTTGTGCAACCAATCTCTAGAATTCTTTTCTTACAAAACCGAAACTCTGTACCCATTAAACACTAACTCCCATTCCCTCCCTTCAGGCCCTGGCAACCACCATTCTACTTTTTGTCTCTATGAATTAAACTACTGCCGGTACCACATATAAACGGAATCATACAATATTTGTCTTTTTGTGACTTTTTTCACATTAGCACAATGTCCTCAAGGTTCAGCCATGTTGTAGCATGTGTCAGCATTTGCTTCCCTTTTAAGGCTGAATAATTTTCTATTGTATGCATAGACCACATTTTGTCTATCCAATCATCTGTGAATGGACACGTGGGCTGCTTCCACCTTCTGGCTATTGTCAATAATGCTGCTATGAACACGTGTGTACAAATATCTCTTTGAGACCCTGCTTTCAATTCTTTTGGATTTATACCCAGAAGCGGAATTGCTACATCATATGGTAATTCTACGTTTAACTTTTTTGAGGAACCACTGTTCTATTTTCCACAATGGCTACACCATTTTACATCCCTCCCAGCAAAGCACATGGGTTCCAATTTCTCCACATCTTTGTCAACACTTGTTATTTTCTGGTGCGTGTGTTTTGTTTTTAAGATTTTATTTTTTTAAGTAACCTCTACACCTAACGTGGGGCTCAAACTTAACAACCCCAAGATCAAGAGTCGCATGCTCCACTGACTGAGCCAGACAGGCACCCATTTTGTTTTTTTAAATAGCATCCGTCCTAATGGATGTGAGGCCAAATTAAATAATTTTGAGTTATTAAAAGGGAAATTATCTTTGATGGACTTGACTGAATCAGGTGAAAAGCCTTAAAACAAAGGACTGCAACCCCCCCCCCCGCCCCCGCCTCCACACACATACATTTCTGCATTGCTTGCTTTGGAGAAGCAAGCTGCCTTGAATCCTACAGCTACAAGGAAAGGAATTCTGCCAACAACCTGAGGGAACCTGGAAGCAGATTCATACCCAGTAGAGCCTCTAAATAAGAATACAGCCCAGCAAACACTTTGATTTCAGACTTATGAGACCCTGTGAGACCCTGGTGAGGTCTAAGCTGTACCCAGACTACTGACCCAAAGGTAATAATAAATGTGGGTTCTTTTAAGCCACTGATTTTGAGATAATCTGCTTTATAGCACAAAAAAACTAACAGAGGAAAAATATTCATTTTGATTTGTCTTATAATTATATAAATTTTTACATGATTCCAAAGTCATAAATCTAAGAGCAAGATATATTCAGAAAAGTTGGCTTCCTGTCCTCTCCATCTGTTCCCTCCTTCTCCCATAGATTACCATTTAAAAAATATTATGGTTTACCCTTCCATTTAAAAATATAAAGAAAAACATGTTTTCTTATATAAGTGAAACTTACTATAGATACTTTTCTCCACATTTGCTTTTTTTTTTCTTTCTTTCTTTTTTAAGGTGCAATGGCCATAGTTTTATTTTGGTTCCAACACCACCATACACTTGATTCCATATCCCTGAATATTCAACAACTTTTTAGGTTATATGAAAAAGAGGATTTTTTGCTTGATTAATCTGCTGGACATTTTAAATAACAACTCTGAGAACACTGCGCATTCTTGATGAGGTCATCCTCCCTGGTGTTATCACTATCACCATCAGATCTTTTACTGACCAGAATGATGAGGATTCATAACTCCCAAACGCAACTGCCTAATGTATACTGAAATATCTGAAATAGAGTACTTGGATTTATGCATTTTAAGAGACATCTTGTTAACTTAGAGCGTATTCTATTTATATGATCAAGATCATAAATCTATAAACCAAGCTGTATGAATTACAAGAAAGACTGTAAGTTCCCCGTGGTAAACTGATTGCACTAGGGCCCCAATGAATACCCTCTCTGAGGGTATTAACTTTGTAACTTTGTGGTCCCCTCCCTTTCTGACTCTAGGCTTGCCCGTGGGACTTACTTTGGCCAATGGGACAGTATCAAACCCAAGGAGAGGCTTGACGAAGCATGCACACATTTCCACTTCCTGCCATGGGCCCATCGCCGTCATGAGAAGACACTTGTGCTAGTTACTACAAACATTACTTCAACTAATGGCCATTTGTGAATCTCTTTTCACAGTTTTGCTCCTATCTCTGGGATTCCTAGAAGTGGAACTGCTGCATCAAAGGGTAAGCAGATCTGTGTTTTGCTGGATACTGCTATGTTCTCTTTCACAGACAGAGCCCCATTTTGCACCCCACTATGAACACAGGGAAATGCCTGTGTCCCACAGCCTGTCAACAAGAAATGCTATCAAACTTGGAATCTACTAATCTGACAAGTGAGAAGTGGTGTCTGAGGCTAGTTTAACTTGCATTTCTCTTATTTTGAGTGAGACAAACATCTTTCTTTTCACATGTTTATGGGCCATTTGCTTGAAACATCAACGTTTACACCAGAGAGCTTTTTGGCTGGTGTCATCTCCAGGAACCTCAGAAAAGACAAGTTAATAAAACGCTGACTTCTCTTAGCTCTGTCACTGGCCACTACACTGTGACGTGAAAGCATCGCTCAGCACTGATTGGTTTTCTTCTACCAGATCTTGGGGCAAACAGTCACCCTAAATGTATTATATTTACCCTCAGGTAAAAGGCAAAAACAGGGGCACCTCAGTGGCTCGGTCGGTTAAGCAACTGCCTTCGGCTCAGGTCATGATCTCTGGGGTCCTGGGATCAAAGCCCACGTCAGGCTCCCTGCTCAGCGGGGAGCCTGCTTCTCCCTCTGTTGCTCCCCCTGCTTGTGCTTGCTCTCTCTCAAACAAATAAATAAAATCTTAAAAAAAAAAAAAAAGGCAAAAACAGATCCTCAAGTAAAGAGTCTCCAGGTAATGGTACTTCCCTTTGCTTTATTCTTTGGTGCATTTTTCTTTGCTGTGTAAACTTAAACAAGCCATTTCAATTCTCTGCATTTGTTTCTTCATGTATCGAAACATGATGATACTATCTACCTTGCAGGGTAGTTTTTAGAATCAAATAAAAGAATTAAAATATGTGAAAATTGGGGCGCCTGGGTGGCACAGCGGTTAAGCGTCTGCCTTTGGCTCAGGGCGTGAACCCGGTGTGATGGGATCGAGCCCCACATCAGGCTCTTCTGCTATGAGCCTGCTTCTTCCTCTCCCACTCCCCCTGCTTGTGTTCCCTCTCTCGCTGGCTGTCTCTCTCTCTGTCGAATAAATAAATAAAATCTTTAAAAAAATATATGTGAAAATTGCCTCATGTCCTGAATGTACTATACAAATGAAGCAACTGTTATTCATTTGAAAGATTCTACCCCTGGAAAACACAGCCACTGTTTACAAGAAAAAGACTGGAGGCAGAAGGACTTGGTAGGAAGTGAGACACAGAGTCCATCCAGTGTGGCAGAGAAGACCCTTCCTCAGGGAGCCAGGATTTTACTTTTTGGCTCAGGAAACTAACCCCCTCCTTCCATAGTTTACATTAAGAAACACAGTTACAGTATTTATGGGTGTTTTCAGAGATCATCCAGCTGGATCAGACCTGGAGGCTTATGGGACAGAAAGCACCAAGAAGGGGGAGGCAGCCTGTTTGCAGAAAGCGAGATGGGAGCACAGCGGAAGCCGTCATAAGCATGCTAGATAAGAAAAACAAGCATGTAGTAAGTGGCATCTGAGCTCAGTGGTCCAAGCTCCCTGATCACCAACCCCATTCTCAGCACTTAAAGCCCCTCTAACAAAGGCCTTGGCCAGGAGCTGCCCAGACTTTACTGGGACAACTTCAGAAATGGCAAGTTTATTGCCTCCCAAGGCCTATCCATGTTAGAAAATGCTTCCATGGGGTGCCTGGGTGGCTTAATTGGTTAGGCATCCGGATCTTGATTTGGGCTCAGGTCACGATCTCAGGGTCACGGGATCCAGCCCCTAGACAGGCTCCGTGCTCAGTGGGGAGTCTGTTTGATATTCTCTCTCCTTCTCCCTCTACTCCTACCCCTGTGTGTGCTCTCTCTAATAAATGAATAAATCTTGCCAGGAAGGAAGGAAGGAGGAAAGGAGAGGAGAGGAGAGGAGAGGAGAGGAAAGGAAAGGAAAGGAAAGGAAAGGAAAGGAAAGGAAAGGAAGAAAGAAAATGCTCTCACGTCCAAAAGAATAGTTAACAGCTTTCTAGTTTTCTCCTCTGGTTAACAAAGAAAAAGTCCAATCCCTCTTCCATATGGCTATACCTCAATATTTTTAAAACACCTGTTGTAGGTCATAGTTCACCATTCCCCACACCTCATCCCAAAGTATTTTCTTCTCCAGACTAAATGTTTCCAGTTTCCTTACTTTTAAAGCCATTCCTCACAGACCACAGTTAAAGAGAACTTTTGCCAGTCTGAAAGTCACTCTTCTGGGGATACACTCTGAATTGTCAGTGTCCCTTATAGAATGTGGCAGCCAAGGCACTGCTGGGTTGGAGATGGAACATGAAGCAGGCACTTATCGGAGTACACGTACAAAGACTAGACCCCCCAGCTGTTTACGTGTCTGCCCACATACTTCCGAAGTTCCCTACCAATCAGACATAGGAAGGGAGTTGAAAATAACCAATTTGGGGTGACCTGGTTATAGGAAGAGGCAGCCGTAAAGTATGAATGATCGCATTTTGGTGCTTGGGCCAGACTCCTTGCCAGGATATTTCTTCTTGCTTGGAGGGATGGAAGAGGGAATGAACCTGAGGGTGAACTTGGAAGTTTAGCTGGGTTTTCTAAGAGCCATGGAGTTTCCTAGGCCTAAAGGTCCCCAGCCTCAAAGAAGTTCCTTAACATTAGAGTAAAACCAACCTTGCCGTTACCAAAAACTGGAAGACTCTTGTGACTCACTGTGGACTTTAAAGGCTACACATTGCTTCCTTAGTGGCTGGGCTGCCAACTGGCCATGACTACAGGTTCCAGCACAGTGGCAATTGTGTGGCCAGGCGTCACTCAGCCTCATGGAATCACCTTCATGGAGGACAGCTGGGCAGATGTACCGAACTGCAAAATGTATAGACCTTGGGACCCAGAAATCTTTAGAAATTTTTTCTGAGGGGCGCTGGGTGGCTCAGTTGGTTGAGCATCTGCCTTCAGCTCAGGTCATGGTCCCGGGGTCCTGCATCAGTCTCCCTGCTTCGTGGGGAGTCTGCTTCTCACTCTCCCACTCCTTCTGCTCCTTCCCCCGACTCACTTGCTCTCAAATAGGTAAAAATCTTAAAAAAAAAAAAAGAAAAGAAAAGAAAAGAAATTTATCCTGAGATAAATTGCCAAGATGTACATACATGAATGTTCCCTGGAGTACTGTTTAAAGGGAAGAAAACTGGAAACTATCTCAGGGTCTGTTTATACTGGAGCCATCTATTATCTTACTATCTGTGATATCACGTTATAAAAAGAAATATATATTTTGGTCTTTGTCCCTGGCTTTTGGCCAGAGCTCTTAAAACATTTGTCTTTTCCTAAGCAATAAAGGTAAAAGGGGCTTCTTTTGTTCTTGGTCTTTGACCCCAATTCATGACACAGAGTTCCTAAATCCCTTGGAATTTCCTGGATGACAGGAGTGTCCTGTTGTAAGGAGGCAACTCTTATGATTAGAAGCTTGGAATGTTCAGTCTCAACCCCCTTCTCCAGGAAGGGGAGAGGGGCTGGAGATTGAGTTAATCATCAATCATGCCTACATGATGAAGTCTCCAAAAAGATCCCTAAATTATGGGATTCAGAGTCCTTCCAGCCTGGTAAACATGTGAAGGTGCTGGGAGGGTGGCATGCTTGGACAAGGCATGGAAGCCCTGTGTTCCTTTCCACATACTTTGCCCTATACAATACATGTCTTCCATCTGGTTGTTCCTGAGCAGTACCTTTTCTTTTCTTTCTTACTGAGATATAATTGGCATAAGACATTATATTAGTTTCAGGTATACAACACAATAATTCATATTTGTATATACTGCAAAATGATCATCACAGTAAGTCTGGTTAACATTCCTCACCACACGTAGTCACAAATTTCTTTTCTTGTGATGAGAAATCTTAAGATTTACTCTAGCAACTTTCAACTATATAATACAGAATTATTACCTATAGTCGCTGAGCCATCTATTACACCCCATGCCTTATTTTATAACTGGAAATTTGTGCTTTTTGACCTCCTTCCCTCGATTAATCTGTTCTCTATATCTATTGGGTTTTTTTTCTTTTTGGGGGGTGGGGGAGCTTGTTTGGTTACACATATAAGTGAGATATGGTATTTGTTTTTCTCTGCCTGACTTATTTCACTTCGCATAATGCCCTCAAGGTCCAACCATGTTGTCATAAAAGGCAAGATTTCCTTCATTTTTACGGCTGTCTATTATTTCACTGTACATATATATGGCATTTTCTTTATTCATTCATCCATTGATGGACACTTAGGTTGCTTCCTTGTCTTGGCTATTGTAAATAATGCTGCAGTTGAGTTGCATCCTTCTATAAGAAACCAGTACTCTAGTAATGAACTGTTTTCTGAGTTCTGTGAGCTGTTCTAGAAAATTATTGAATCCAAGGAGGGAGTCATGGGAACGATGCTTTATAGCCATTTCGTTAGAAGTACAGGTGACACCCTGGGGCTTATGACTGGCACCTGCAGTAGGAGCAGTCTTGTGAGAATGAGCCCTTACTCGTGGGATCAGACGCTAACTCCAAGGAAATAGTGCCAGAAAAGCAAACTGGATTGTAGAACACCCAGTTGGTGTTCCCACAGAACTGGAGATGAGAGGGTTGTGGACAAACCACTTATCACTTATGTGATAAGTGAGTACAGCAGTGGAGAAAAACAGTGCATTTTCCTTTCACTACCATACGATGGAACACTGTACAACCATTATAAACGCTGCCACTGATCTCTATTCACTTAGCTAGAAAGATTTCTATGATGTGACATAGGGTGAAGTAAGCATGCTAATACGTACAGTATTAAGTTAGTAAAACTGCCTACGTTTTTGTGTAGAAACATGTTTAGAAGGATGGTAACCAAAGGTTAAGAGTAGCTATCTTAGGGGATGGGATTTAGATAATGTTTATTTTTCAATTATATGCCTGTTTAAATTATAAAGTAATACAGGCTTATTATACAAAATTCAAACAACAGACAAGTGTATAAAGTAAAAAATGTAACTCTTTTCCCATCAGTCCCACTTCTCAGATATAACCACTATTAATGTCTGGCATGCATTCTTCAAGATTTTCTTTCAAAAAGCATATATAATCAAACTCATCCTTTTTTCTTACTTTTTAAAAATAAACTCTATCCACTGTTCTGTGACTGGCTTTTTTCACGTTTTCAACATTGTTTGGATTTTTTTTTAAATTTTATTTATTTATTTGACAGAGATAGAGACAGCCATCGAGAGAGGGAACCCAAGCAAGGGGAGTGGGAGAGGAAGAAGCAGGCTTCCAGTGGAGGAGCCTGATGTGGGGCTCGATCCCAGAACGCCAGGATCACGCCCTGAGCCGAAGGCAGATGCTTAACGACTGAGCCACCCAGGCACCCTGCTTGGATTTTTTTTTAAACATCATTTTTTAAACTGGAAAAACAATAGTTATTTTTGTTTGGGGGAATAAAAGTGCATCAGCCAGGACAGAACACAATGCATGTGTGATCTGAGTGGTCCAGTGAAGAGAGGCACAGGACAAAGGCTTCCTGTGTTCAGGTCACCATGCTAGCCAATATGGGTGGGGACACTGACATGCCCAGTCAGCCCAGGAAACTGAAAAATGTCCTGTTCTCCCTAAATCTTTGAACCCAGAGAGGGGCAGTTAGAGCTAGGGCTGGGGCTCAGGAAGGCCTAAACATTGGGCTGCAACCTGTCCCAGAGATGCCTCCCCTGAGCCAGTGCCCCTAGATGCAGTTTCCATGGACCCAAGCAGGACAAGGCAGAGGAAGGCTACCCACTGCCATTTCGGAGGCCCCCTGCTGCATGCCAGCAAACAACCACGCATTGCTTGGCCTTGCTACAATCCCTCTTGAAAAGCACTCAAGCTCCTTTCTCTTTTCCTCCCCTGGTTCTAATTTCGATTGTCATATTCCTGGAGAAGGGGCTCTGGAACCCCATCAGAACTCTGCAGGGAGGGGCAGGCCAGTCTCCTGGCCCCCGAGTCCTGGAGAGAAATCAAACAACAAGCCTGTCTGCCCTGCAAGGCAAGAAGACAGGCCTGGCTGTGGAGACCCAGTGCCAGGGGAGTCAGAGCAGAGCTGTGTCTGGCTTAAGGGAGACATTTACTTCCCACCGAGAGCACTATGAAGAAACTGAGCAAGAAAGCAGAACCCCTTGCATTGGCAGATGACTGCATGGTATCCAAAGCTGTTCCAGTAACCACACCAGAGAACACACCCTGAGGTGGTGACTTGTCCTGTGGTATTGGCCTGGGGCTGCTATTCGGGGCTCACTGTCCTGTCCTCTGGGCAGTTTTTTGAAAAATTCACTCGTGGTTATCCTTCTGGTTTTTCTTTTCTGATAATAACACCCATGCTCTGTGCAGAAAATTCTAAAATGGCAGAAGGTTCTGAAAGGAAAATGTCAATGACTCATAACCGCATCATCCTAAAATGGCCTCTGTGATACATCTTCACGTACCTCTTCCAGTCTTCTGCATGGACGTGCATATATTAACAACAGGATTAGGACCCAACTCTATACAGTGTTGTTTAATATGCCTCTTTTTTTTTCTTTTGAGCTGTTTCCTTTTTTCTTGCAATATGCTTCTTAAACGACAACATAAATAGTATTAATTGCTTTCATGTATTATGTCAGATACTGTACTGGGGCATTAAATATACTAGGAAGTAGATATCACTATTACATCATTTCATAGATGAAATAACCAAGTCTTAGATGTTCAACTTGCCTCCTGAGCTCCTGCCCCCTTCCATGCTATTCTCCAGCCTCTTTCATTGAACATTCCACCATGAGCCATTAGGGTACCAAAGGGCTTTACCTCCGGCAGAAGTGCTGAGTCTACTCCTAACTCTCCAGCTGTTGGGCTCAGCTTGCCAGAGGCTGGCACTGCCCCCTGCAGGGAGCACCCCTGAATGCAGGTGCTAGAGACAAAGGAGCCACATTCTGCTCAGAGCCAACCAATTCACACTCCACAGGGGGCCAGAGATGTGAGAGCTAGTCTGAGGGTGAATTATCCTACCTTAATGCCTGTATTGAATAACCCTTTCTCTTTCTTTTTGTGTTTTTAGAGACTTGTTTTTAAGTGATCTCTACACCCAACATGAATCCGAGATCAGTAGTCACATGCTTTACCGACTGAACCAGCCAGGCATCCCTCCAATAACCCTTTTCTACTAAGAACCTCAAAGCACTTCATGTGGTTCTCCAAGTAAGATACAGACCCATGTAAGCTGAAGGAATTTGCCTCAAATCATGCAGCAGCTCAGCAGGAGATGCATTCTCCCCTCCCCAACAAACCTCTAGGTACTGTGATCCTTCAATCACGGGCCGGGCACGGGCCTCAGCTAAGGTAATTCATTTCACAGGGCATCTGGATATATCACTGAGATTTAAAGATGGCCCCCCCCCCTCCACTTAGGTAGTTACTCAGAAATGGAAAACACTAAGTCAGAGGTCAGCAGACTTTTTCAGTAAAAGGCCAGGTACCAAATATTTTACGCTTTGAGGGCCACATAGTATCTGTTATGAACTACTCAATTCTGCTGTTGTAGCACAAAATATGCCATAGATAAAATGTAATGGGCATGGCTGTGTTCCAATAAAATTTTATTTACAAAAACAGGTGGCCATCAGGATTTGGCCTGCAGGCTTTACTTTGCCAACCTCTGCTTTTAGTGTATGAGTCTTCCCTAAAAACACCGAAATTGAATATTGGATAGACTATAGTTTACAATGCAAATCACTTACATTTTAGGGCATAAGCTCATTTCTCAGGGGCTGGCCTGTTTTTTTTCCAGTGGAGTATCCTTCAACTATTAATCTAAAATCTTGGGAAATTACAGAAAAATCAAGGATTGTTTTGCCTTTTAGTTGGTCAGTATTACTAACAGATGAAAGGGAAAATATTTTACAGACCCATAGCAACCAGAAAAGAGGATAAATCAGGCTGAGGGAAAGAAAACGTCAAGAAAATTAGAACGAGTATGAGGAAGAAAAATGATATTAATATAACCAGGCAGTTCCATTTGGCTTCAGTTAGCTGACTGGGGCAATGGGCAGCTTAGCCAAACCAGGAAACGAGAGACCTTGACAGCTCTCATTGGCAATGATGGAGCGTCTCCTTTCAGAAAACTTCACTTGAGGCAAAGATATTAAGATCCCATCCACTGGGGACCTCTAGAAGGAAAGCCAGGTAAGCTGCTGCTGAGAAGCTGAACTGCAGCGTAGCAATATCTCACACCTGGGGACATGCTCTAAGCTCCTCACTCAATCTTCCTGCCTGCCTTCACTCACCAGCAGAGCAGGGGCCAGGAAGCAAAGCCTGACCCGCCTCCTGGATCTGGAAAGAGAGCCCTGTGGTATAGTGTGGGGCATAGGTATGCAGAGGCTGCTAACAACCCCAACAGAGATGAGGGGCCCCTCCCTAGGCTGGAGAGCCTTAGAAGAGGCAGGCTGGGGGCAGGATTATACTAAGTTAAGGTCCCAAGGGTTAGCATGGCAGGACTGAGAAGGATCTGGGACTCCAAGTGCTGCAGGGGCCCTAGCACCTTCCTGGGAAAGAGCCACTTTCAAAATCAGGCAGGAAGTCTCTAACATCTCGAATCCAAATAGGTCTTAATTTTAAAAAAAGGGGGGGTGGGGTGGGAGGTGTGTTTCACTCCCCAGAATGGTCATTTCACCTTCCTCCTTCAAACGCTTCCCACTGCCCTTTGAATCAAAGTCACTCATCATCACGACTTCGAGCACATACAAGTGCAAGGCCCAGCACTCCCCCATGCCTGCTCAGCCTCCTGGCTCCTCCAGGCACAGGAGCCTCCTTCCAGCTCCTCAAATTCCTCCAGCTCTTCCCCTCCTCGGGGCCTACGTTCCATATTCTCTCTGCAAAGAATGCTTCTCCTCACTTTTTTGCCTTCGGTCCTGTCCTTGCTTGACTCTACAATCTAAAATGAGTCCACCACCTTATTCTTCGAGCACCTTGATCTTTCCCTTTCAGCAACCTTGTGGAATCAAATATTTCTGTGCCTGTGTTTTCAGGGTCTCTCTTCAGTGCCGAAAGGCAGGGACCCTATCTGTTTGTTCCACATGGCTTCCTCAGCATCTAGCACAGTCCTTGGCATGTAGCAGGCCCTTCAGTAAAAAAATACAACTAATGAAAAATAGCTCCTTTCCTCCTAGTCTCCTCCTCATTTAAAATGGATCCTTGGAGGCTCAAGAGACTAGAGCGTGCAAACCAGTGCTGGCTAGGGTGTCCCCGCAGGCTTGCTCCTGCTACTCACCAGTTGCAAGCAATTCTGCAATGCCCACCACCTCTCTGAGTCCATTTACCCATCTGAAAAGTGGCAATACTAGTATCTTCTCACCAGGCTACCTACGGTGGAGGTTAAATAAGAGAATGCAAGTGCCTAGGATGGCCTGGAGCTTAACAGCTACTATTCTATTCATTTACTTTTAATTATAAAAAACAAGTGAAAAAAAAAAGGGGGGGGCTCAATAGGAAAAGACTGAACTGCAAGTATAATTTAAACTTTAGAAAAGGTAGGAGGAGGCAAAACTCAAGAAAATGCCACACAATTCATTGACATTCCTTATATAGGGGCACCTGGGTGGCTCAGTCAGTTGAGTGTCTGACTCTTGATTTCGGCTCAGGTCCTAATCTCAGGGTTGTGAGATCGAGCCCCGCATCAGGCTCTGCGGCTGGGCATGGAGCCTGCTTAAAATTCTCTCTCTCCCTCTGCCCTTCCTCCTCTCTTAAAAAAAGAAAAAGAAAGAAACAAGACATTCCCTATATAAAACTTGACCTGCTGTCGATATCTGGAAGTCTCTCCGACTTCAGTCGGCAGGCTGTGTCCCTCACCACTTCCAATTTCAGAGCCAGGAAGCATGATGGATGGGTTCCTGCGCTAACTATAAACTTCATGACACACTGTATAAGGGCCTGGTTTCTTCCTAACCCCAAACATATGCCATTTAACATGTATTAAAGATCCCTCTCAGGCCAAAAACCTAAGAAAGGGGACCAATTCTCAAGGACTCAGGAGAGTACTTTGTCATTGTAAAAACAATTTTGTATAGCAATCATTCTGTTATTTGTTGAAAACAATGATAATATCTTCTGGCCGATCGCACAACAGTATTACTCTAATAATATAATCATTTGTCTCAATGACTATTGACATGCAAAATGTTCATTTCACCTAATGCAGTAATCGTACTTCTAGGAGATTCAGCCCACAGAAATTCTTAGGCAAGAGTACAAAGACACACATACACAAGGATGCTCACTGCAGGTATGTGGTAGGGAAAAACTGGAAATCATCCAAACGCCCAAAAACGGGAGACTAGTTAAATAAAGTACAGGGTATCTAGATAATAAAAAAACACAGTTAGAACATACTAACATGGGAAGATGTCCAAAGATATTAAGTTTAAAAAGCAAGTTGAACAACAGTATGAAAAGCATGGTCCATTTTTATAAAGTAATGATTATTATTCTCTACAGATCTATGCATTGAAAAGAAAATCTGGAAATAGGAACACCAACGTTTTCTCAGTGGGGGGATGCCTTATGAAGGATTTTCACTTTCTGGGTCATAAATTTCTGCGTTTCAGTTTTTATAATGAGCAAGTATTTCTTTTATAAATGGGAAAAGGAAAGAACATGTAAAAAAAAACAAAAACAAAAACCCTCTGTTGGCCTCAGTCTGTCAATACCACAGTGTCCAATCAGCTGCAGGCTCGGACGGCTCAGGATGCTCCACGGGGCTGCTCTGTCTTCCTGCGTGGGCCCGAGTCACAAATTGAGCAGACTCAGCACGTGTCATGAGGTTGCCATTAAACAGCAGCCAGCCAAGGCACTTGAATTTCCACAGTGTCGGTTACAAGGTTGGGGGGCCAGGTTTCTCCTAAAACTCAAGTGAAATTGCCTTGGAATTTGTGGTTAAGGCCCACCAATGGCAGAACGGGGAGCAGACAGCCTCTCCGGCAGAATTCTAAAGCACGGCTCGGAAATCAAGCCCTGCTGAGTTGGGGAATGGTTTCTTTTTAATGAAACCCAGAGAGTGGGGGGCAGGGGAGCAGTCACTGGCAATCTGAGAAGAAGGAATAAGCTGATCATAAAATTAAAAGGGAATGGGAAGTAAGAGAAACTGGCTGCAAAGTGGGAAGGAAAGGAGCTGAAGTGTCTGCTGATAGTTACTGATGGATGTACTGCAGAACTTACCAAATGATTTATGCCAGAGGCTGGATTTCATTCTATATCCCCTGTAGCAGGTGAAACGACAGCTCCCCTGTCCTCATGACTAGATCCTTCTCTTTCCCCTTGACACTTGTGTCAGGATCCATATGCAAGGATCCTCTGATCCCAGGCAGGGCTAGGGCTTCTTGGCTGGAAGCGCAGATACCATTTTGCCCATCTGGGGCCATTCCTCACCTTACTAACACAACCCCAATTTCCCTCCTCTGCCTTTCCTTGGCTGTGCCCCTCAGGGAACCAGGGCCCGTCCCAGCTGATTAGTAAACCAACACGACTGTCTCACCTTCCTGACATAACTCTGGCCAATGAGATGAGGGGAGATCAATGAGGGCAGTTCTGTGAAGGTGTTGATTGGTCTTTAAAAGAGACAGAGGACAGAAGTATCTCTTTTATTGCCTGTAGACTCTGTCCAGTGTGAATCCATGATGCTAGGGATTATGGCAGCCATCTTTGGACTATGAGGGAACCAGTTTTAAAAGGTAAGCCAAAGTGCTGAGGAAGGCAGGGCAGAAAGTTAGAAAGAACTCAGGTCCTAAACAACCCCACTGAACAGATGACAACCAACCCTGGAACTGCCCCACGTCTGGATGACTTGCTATGTAAGACAAGTGCCATTATTGTTAGGCCCTTTTAGTCAGGATGTTCTATTATTTGTAGTCAAACCACCCAACAGATACAACAAGGCAGAACAAAAGGTGCCCGCTCCATCTATGTACTCTAACGATCTGACTTCTGAGCATAACTGCGCACCAGGATTACTAGGTGACCGATGCCCCCGTGGCCTCGTGAGAGCAACTGATTTTGCCTACGCAGAACCATACCTAATCTTTTTCTGCCAGGAGTTACCCTTTGCTTTAGAGGACTTCTTTCCCACTCCATGTGGTTGGAAGTGAGGAGAGGGGAGAAACTTAAAACTCGATTCTGGTGCTCCATCTCAACCACCACCAACAACCAGGGTGGTCACATGACCCAGGCAGAACTAATCCGAGTCCTTTCCCAAGACTGATGTAGGAATGTTGGAAGGAAAAAGCCTCCTGCTTGCTGGGACTACAAAGTGAGAGAACCAGGAACTGACTGGTGGTGTTCATCTTTCCTGGTGTGTAGGAAGAGTCAGTCTGTAGTACAAGACCAACACATGAATCAGGGCCCCGAGGATGCTGTTTGAACATACAGATCAAGCCACGCCTGAAACCCTGGACAACCCATTTACCTGAGCCATAAAGCCATTAAGGTGGTTTGATTTGGGTCTCTGTCATTTTCTTACAACTAGAAGTGACCTGACTAAAATAAACACGAACCTGCCCCACCCCCACATCTTGAATCCTTCACCTCCTCTGGATAGTCTCCTTTCCCAGGCCTCTCTCATTTCTACTTCCTTTTCTCTACAGCTCAACTTCCCACCTCAGAGCAAATGAACCAACTGTCCTTCGGCTAAGTTACAGGACCCTTCTGAGTCACTCTTCAGAGCAGGCTTAGAGGCAGCCTCACACGGCCCACAACTGGGCGCGTGCACTGCCGCCCACCACCATACTCCCCAGAGCGCTGTCCCTCTTTCCCTTGCCTGCCACAGTCCTGATGCTTTTCCCAAGGCGGTGGATGCTACATAGACCTGGAAAAGCAGGTTTCAGCATTGTACTTACTTAGGGCGCTGCTCGGCACGTTCACACAGGCAGATGGGTGGGGTGCCCCCCATGAAGTCACCGAGTTTAAGGTAGCAGCACAGGTGCGGCAAGACCATCAGACAGAATTATCCTGCTAGTTACACACGTAGGTGTATCTGTGTGCACATTAAATGTAAAACGTGTTCGGCAGAACAGCATATGTGTAACCCTGGCAGAGGACGGCCACTCGGGCCAGAGCAACGCCTACACACCACAGGGGAGGTTCTCTGCAGCAGAAGAGTGTGGCTCTGAGAAATCCCGAAAGGCCTAAACTTAGTCTTACAAAACTGTTACAAGAGGGGCAATTATTCACACTTTAAAAAGATTCTTCACCTGATAAAGGAATTATTACAAGGCACCACTACACCGCATGGGCTCTACTGCATTTCGAATATGAGTTGATTCGTACAAGATTTTACAGAGACTGTCAACTACATAAATCAAGGAGCCACAGTTGAACTGAATTTGTTTTTTGGTTGTATAATGTGACAAACACAACAAGGTGATTTTACTTGTATCACTATTACTGATTTTCTGTGTGGAGAAAGATAATGGCACCAAATATCATCATATCAGCTGAGGCAAGCACCTGATTCAGGGACAAGCAAGGCACTTCCTTCCTAACAGGGCTTTGCTGTTAAATGGCATCTTTATTGTCATTGCAAAAAAGGGTCAAGGTACCCACCTTCTCCATCCATATAAAGTTTTTAAAGACTAAGTAATAATAATAATAATAATAATAATAATAATAGCAGATAATACTTACATAGTTCTTACTATATATCAGGCACTGTTCTAGTGCTTTAGAAGTGTTAGCTCATTTCATCTTCTCAGTGTAACTGAGAACTAACTTCATGTGTAGTTACTATACATGTGTAGTAACTTCATGTGTAGTTACTATAATTATCTTTGCTGTCTAGATGAGCAAATAGGTTACACTGCCAAAGTCAGGAGGCAGAGCTAAGAATGAAGGCAGTCTGGGTCCAGGGGCCATGCTCTTCACCGTCATACTAGGCTGCCCCCTTGACCTGACAGTTGGGCACAGGACGGCAAACAGTACAGGGGAGAGGAGTGGAAGTGGCGGCTACTTAGCTTAGTACCAACAAGTTCAGGCATATGGTGCTCAGGACCTGTACAATGCAGTGAAGTGGGAAAAAAAATAAGAATGAAAGAAAAAGAAAGAACAAGGGATGGTGATTACAAGTGAGCACAAGAGAGGTTTCTGGAGAACTAGCCTGTTTCTTGATTTGGGTGCTAGTTATATGGCTGTGTTCAGTTTGTGAAAAGTCACCAAGCTCTACTTTTTATATATATTTTTTCATGAATAAAAAGTTAAAGGACCGGGGGTGCCTGGGTGGCTCAGTGGGTTAAGCATCTGCCTTCAGCTCAGGTCATGATCCAGGAGAGTCCTGGGATCCAGCGCTGCATTGGGCTTCCTGCTCAGCGGGGAGCCTGCTTCTCCCTCCCCCTGCTCTCAGCACTCTCGCTCACCTGTGCTCTCTCGCGCGCGTGCGCTCTCTCTCTCTCTCTCTCAAATAAATAAATAAATAAATAAATAAATAAATAAATAAAATCTTAAAAAAAAAAAGTTAAAGGACAGAAGGATAGATTTAAGAGAATTTTGGTAATATTATGAATGGCTTCTGACCCTTTATCTTCCAAATGTTCCAGAGTGGCCTAGCGAGACATGATGGAGCTCACAGGCCATGTGAACCAGTGGAGTCATCCATATGCAGGATTCTCCAATCCCACTGTCCAGCCTGAGACAGCCAGCAGCCCAGACATCCGCTTAGCTATAGACAACATAGCATCGTGGTTAGGAGAATGGCATAAAGAACTAACTTGCCTGGTTCAAATCTTGCTTTGCACATCCTAGATATGTGATCTTGGACACGTATGTTACACTTCCCCTTTCCATACTGTCTTGCTGTCTGCAACTGTAAAGGCTGTATAACACGGAGTCCTATGACTTAGGACTCTACTGCATATTAAATGAGCACTTGGGATTGTGGCTGGCACATGGAACACACTACCAAATGTGAGCCCTTGTCTTCACCATTTAGGCCCATAGCCATGGTCCCCTCCCTTGTAGCAGTTACCATATACTTTTAAAAACCATTTTCCCGGGGCACCTGGGTGTTTCAGTCATTGAGCATCCGCCTTCGGCTCAGGTCATAACCCCAGGGTCCTGGGATCGAGCCCCGTGTAGGACTCCCTGCTCAGAGGGAAGCCTGCTTCTCCCTCTCCCACTCCCCCTGCTTGTGTTCCCTCTCTCCCTGTCTCTCTCTGTCAAATAAATAAATAACATCTTAAAAAAAATAAAAATCATTTTCCCATTATTTAAATAACTTATTATAATTCCCTGCCATGTTTCAAAAAGCACTTCAGATAGATTTGTTCTAGCTATTATTTAAGTAGTATGATCATATTACAGAAACTCTGGAAAACCAGAAATCAAGTACTATCCTTTCAGGAGGGTAGTCATCCTGCCAAGGCTGTGCAATGCCTGACATGATCTGAAGTCACATTAAAAACACCATAAATGGGACCACTGGTGCAGAAGGAACCGTGGAGCACACACCGGCCAGGCTACACCCAAGAAATAGCCATGACTTTTTATTTAAAAAATTTCAATCACATAGAAAATTTAGGTCAGTACAGCAAATACCCATATGCCCTTCACCTGGACTCACCAGAATTGTTAACATTTTGCCACATTTACTTTCTCTTCTCTCTCCACACGCACTTTATTTTTTTGCCTAATCATTTGAAATTAAGTTGCAGAAATCATGTCATTTTATTCATAAACACTTCAGTTATCTCCTAAGAATAAGCACATTATCCTATATAACCATTATATCATATCACACCCAAGGAATTTCAGTTATACAGTCCTCTTATCTAACATACAGTCTATATTTTTCTAATTGCCCTAAAAATGACCTTTTTTTTTTTCCCCCAATTCAGGATCCAATCAAGGATCACAAGTGCATTTAAACTGTCTTGTGTTCTGTAATCTAATACGGTCCCCGCCCCATGCCCTTGCAGATTTTTGACACCACTGACATTTTTGAAGAGTCCAGAAGGTTTTCTTTTCTTTTCTTTTTTAAAGATTTTATTTATTTATTTGACAGAGAGAGAGAGAGAGAGACAGCCAGCGAGAGAGGGAACACAAGCAGGGGGAGTGGGAGAGGAAGAAGCAGGCGCCCAGCGGAGCAGGGAGCCCGATGCGGGGCTCAATCCCAGGACCCTGGGATCATGACCTAAGCCGAAGGCAGATGCTTAACGACTAAGCCACCCAGGCGCCCCCCCCCCGGCGAAGGTTTTCTTATAAAATGTCCTACCATCTAGATTTGTCTGATTCTTTGCTTATGATTCAACACAGGTGAGACATTTCTGGCAAAGTGCTACCCAGTTGATGTTTTATACTGCATACTGCCACACAGAAGGAGATACAGAGTAATAAGTTGTCCCATTACTGGTGTTGCTGTGTTTGATTATTTGGTTAAGGTGATGTCCATCCAAATCTTGTCATTGTAAAGGTATTTTTCTCAGTAACAAATAAGTAATCTGTGGAGGGTTTGAGTCCCTGTGGATATCTTGTTCCCCGACAATCCTTTTATCCAATGGTTTTAGCATCTCTTGATAATCTGCCTGAACTGATCACATTAGTGGTGCAAAACGGTCACAAGTGATGTTTACTATGTGGGCGAAATGAACCAGTGCAAGTTAAATCTTATTTTTCCACGTACTTGCACTATACTTCAGAACTTTAATCTCAGAACTATTTCGGAAGTTCATCTGCTTGACGACTCCTGACAGTGATTCATAACACCTGTTTTTACACTTCTCTGATCTCTATCCACCTGAGCAAGTACATTAAGTGGAAACCAACATATAAATGCACTGGCTTACTCAGTGGGCAAGGAGTTACCTGTCTATACAAGCAAGAGGTTGCCTAGTCTTTAGAGCCCCCTTTCCTACAGCAGATCAAATTCCCCATCAAGAAAGGGCTATTTTTCCAAAGACAGTTCTTTAGGGAAAGAGGGAAGACACAAAGGGTTCAGGCAAGAGACTCCTGGCACAATTTTTAAAAATTCTGCAAACCACATTAAGTCAGTACCAAATCCCATGGGCCACTGCTTTAGGCCTTCAGGCAGCCTTCTTCCCCTGCCCCTGTGAACAGTACTCCTCCTGGTCAACAATCCTTTAGAACCCAAACATCATCCCCAGACCAACTGCCTTAGAATCCCAGAGAAGCTGATTAAGAAACAGATGCCTCTATCCCACCTCTGACCAACTGAATCACAGCCATGCAGGGGGTTTGGGACAAACTCCCCAGAGGATCTCATGAGCAGCCAGGTTTGGGAACCCTTGCTTAGAAAGGACCCACTGTAGTCTCCCAAAGGGGACTATTCCATAGGACACAAAATGGTAGATAGTAGTTAAGGATCAGTCCCATTATGTGATAGCCACCTTGCCAACAACCGACCTCAGGGGTCCAGAATGAGGACAGATGAGTTCAACCTAGAGGATCTATTGCACCCCCAATTCATAACCTACTCAAAGATGGAAAAAAAGTCACTGTCACTGTCAGATCTATAGTTCTCCAAATTTAGTCTCTACCAGAAGCATCTGGGAACAACACCCCTAAAAGATTCTGAGTCAGAGGTCTGTGGGGCCCAGGAATGTGTGCTTATAACAAGCTCTCCAGGTGCTTCTGACGCGGGGGGTCCGAGGACCAGACTTTGAGGGACTCTGGCCCAGATGCCGCTCATCTATGGCAATCAAAGAGCAAAAGAGTTGGATGAAACTGTCTTGGCCTTCGTCCGAAGGCTACTTACCAAACCAAAAAAACAAAATCTGAGGCTATGTGGGGAATGTTTCTGAGTAATTAGTTGGCCACACAGAAACATCCAGATGATATGAAACCTTCCACAAAAGGTATTAAATTTTGCTCTAACATTTTATCCTACTGAAGGACTACAGGCAGGATGAGCTAAGAGCAGGACACCAAGGTCCCAATATAAAGTCCCCACTTCACGTACATTTTAGCAGTCTCCAGAGGGGCGCCAGGAGCACAGACCATCCCCTTGACCACTTGAGACCACTTGAATCATGTGAATCAAATTTTTCTGACTGTCAGTGTCCTGCCTGATTCCAGTTTCCCCCTCACACTGTGAGGGATCAAACTGGACTCGCAATTCTTTCTCTCTCTCTGCCACACCCTGTACTGTTAACCCAAGGCTTAACCAAGATTAACACATGCTCTTGGGACCTCAGAAATAGAGATGGCTAGGCCACTGGCAGCAGGGAGCAAGGACCATACTAATTATGGGAAATGGGACAGACAGAGAGAGTAGATCAGCTCCATGCTGAGTTGGCATTTGGCTCACTGGGATCTGAAGTATGGCTGGCAGTCTGCAACAAGGGCTCAGGGTGTCAGAACAGTGGCTGCTGGAGGTCATAGTGGCATAGCCTTCTCTTCCCCGGCCCAGGTAGCTTCCCACCCAGGAAACACCAGGCAGAACAAGCCACCTTCATGGTACAAATGGGGTACAGTACTCCCAGGAAAGGTCACTCCACAGATATCAAAATATGCCTATGAGTTCCCAAAGCCAACCAGGCTCATTGCAAAAGGACCCCCACACCAGCCAGCTCTTGGCGTTCTTACCTGACTGGAACACGTATCTGGCCAAGCCCTGCATTAGCTCTGCTGGCCATGTTGGGGGGGCAGACTCCCCTGTTTCTCTCTTCAGACGAAATGTCAATTCAAAGCCAAAACCACTAGGCCCGTCTGTTCCTGTAAATCTGGAAGGAATAAAAAGCAAATGTTTTTAGTTGAACTACCTTAGGAAAACACTGTTTTTAAAGCCCAATTAAAGTTCTCCCCTATTTTTGGTGGCCTCAGCATCCAAACCCCATAATCAGAGGAATCTCTCTCAATAGCTTATAAGGAGCCACAATACTAGTCTTGCGCTCCTGCCAGCCAAGGTACATGGGTATGACCTTGGCCCAGCCAATCAAACTCCCCTGGTAGCACTCTAAATTATGAGTTCCACATTTTGTGGCTCTGGAACATTCCTCTAGGTGATTAAGGCTCCATTACTGAAAATATTCCTTATTCACACTCCTTATTCCTTCAAGCTGTTAATAAGCACATACTTAGTTTGCTAAGGACACAAGTCCTGTTGTATGTGTTGTATGCTCTGTGAGGACAAGATCCTTTCTCCACTCCCACCTTCACCCTGCCCCACAAGGGTACAATCCTTGGGCTGGGCTGGCTGGTCTCCAAACTCAGCACTTGTGAACAGGTCCCAAGGCAGATTCCAGATATTGGGAGGGCCTGTATTCTTCCTGAAATCCAGCACTCCCACACGTGCTCATTAATCAGCACATGCTCTTCCTGAAACTCGGTGCCCCGTGTGCACTCTTCAATCACTGGAATGCTGGGGAAGCACGATTTGTGCCCCCTTCTCACCCCAGATGGCCAAGAATGATGACAGGTACTGCCTCTATGGCCACACTCATCACGGTGATGGCGAGGCGAGGGAGGAATGCCTGTCTCTAACCTCTAGGAAACACTCAGGAGCTCCAAGTCTTCAGGGAAGTCCCTGAAATGGACTTCTGCCAGAGAAGAAAATGATGTGGATGAGAAAGCAAGTCCTGGTTGGGGAGGGTGACATGCCCCCTTATGGGAGGGAAGCATCCAGGGAGGACTTCCTGAGAGCTCAGGAGGTTTGCCAGCATGGGAAGGGTTAAAAGTTAAAATATGTTCATGATATAATTTTCAGTAATTATATCTTGTACAAACATGAGCCACAATGATTATACACATGTAAACTCCTCAGCATACAAATACAAACCATAAACTAAGATGACAGCCAACACGTCCTTGCTGGCCAAGCTACCGGAACAGGGAGTCAGAGGCGAGAGTTTCGAAGGGATGATGATGCCCAACCCTGGAATTCCACATGGCATCTTTCCTTCACCACGCTTCTCATCACTCTCGAGAGGCCAGGCCAGGAGACTGGACAGAAAGAGATTCCAAAGTCTCTGAACCTCGGACACCAGCCCTAACCTTGCCTGTGTGCCTGGGGGAGCTTAGCCTTCCTGCACTTGCTGTAGTGGGGAGATAACCTCTGAGAAGCTGTGTTCTCCAAAGGACTGAAAAGGAATCTGTCCTTAAAGCTGTCATGCTGGTGCCTAATTACATTTAAAGGAGGTGTCCATGGTTTGCACTTCCTCTGGGTATCTAGCAACGTGGGAGGCAGAATCCATTCTGAGGGTACGCAACTAGAATTTCAGAGACGAGATGAGAAGAAGTTGTTTGGCAGGGCATATTTTCTATTTTCTTCCCTTACTGAACTGTCCTATGTGGGGGCAATTCAATGCAGGGGGGCTAAGGGAATAGCTAAGCAAGCTGAGGCCAGAAAAGCCACCTCCCCGGGGCCGCAGGCTTGAGAGGAGTGTGAAAATCCGAGGTAATGCAACACTGACTCACAGTTAAGACTCCATCGAAGGAGATGGGTCACTAGGCCAAAGGGAAGATTTTAAGCAGCCGCCAATTAGAAGCAGCTTTGTAAAATGTATTAGACCATTATTCTAGGGCTTTCATGTTGGGCCAAAAAAAATACATGATTTCTAACCACAAAAACTTGAGAAACAGACAAAAAGAACATGTTCCTCAGACTGCGTGATGGGGAGAACCATCAGATGCAGAGAGAAATCACATGCATCCAAGCAGCACCGCCGCTCTTGCTCCAGCTGTGCACGCTTACACACGCATGTATGAGTGTGCACGCGCGCACGTGCACATGTCCACCATCTGCCTCCACGCGGGGTGCTTTCTGGGCCAGCTCTGGGCTGGGCAGCCCAGCCCTTACTGGGCTTGCTGGGAGGGACAGGCCCGGCCAGATGGTGTCCACCTGCATTTGATTACCACCCACCAAGCTGGCTGGACGCAACCTCTAAACTCTGAAACATGCATTTGGAATGGCCCAGCCTCAGATAAACACACAACCTGGAGCCTGTCAGAAGGTCTCTTTTTCAAAGCAGACTTCCCAGGCAACAGCCAAGTGACAAGGTCATTCAGTCTTTCAAGTCCCCTGGAGAGGCCTGGCTTGGTCTGGACTTCCTCACGCGAGAGCTTCTCCAGCCACAGAGGTTTTGTCTGACCAGAGGATGAAGCCCCTCCCAGGGGGCAGCTGTCTCCCACACCCTCTGCGAAAGAAAAGCCAGAGGGAAAACTGGCACGTGCTGCGGAAGGAGGGAGGTGGGTCAGAGCAAAGAATTCTTCTAACACAGAAGGCTGCTAAAACACTAGCTGGTGGTAAAGGGGGCCCGTGGAATTTCTTCCCACAGAGATTTTAAAGGAATACATTACAGATTCTCCCCAATCTGGCAGGGAGGGGGTGAGGGGTTCTTGTCTTGTTGCAGAAGGATGGGTGAGGCTGTTTCCAGCTCAAGAACTTCTGATCCTGCTCAGTGAGGTAGCCAGGGGAGAGGCTGGCTTTGTTCCAGCAGTTTCGCAAGCTGGGATGTGGCAGCGTCCAGAGTATTATCAAACCGGGGCACAGAAAGAACTTGTGTCTTTAATCCCGCACACAGCTGCCGACAGCTGGAACCTGCCCAAAAGTCTGCCCCAAGCACCTGGACTAAGAAGGTATCGATCAGCATCCAAGAGGCCAAAGTGACCATTTACAGCAGGCAGAGATGAAAGGGAACCCAGGAGAGACTTTCTGGAGGAAACACAATGGCTGGGGTGGACAGAAAAGAGCTGACCCAAAAGTGGGCATCTCGTGCTCAACACCATTAATTAATAAGGAAATTCAAATCAAACCCACAGTGAGGTACCACTCCATCCCCTCTAGGATGGCTAAAATAAAAGACAGTAACTAATGTTGACCAGTATGTGGAGAAATTGCAACTCTCACACACTGCAGGTGGCATGTCGAATGGCAGAGGTGCTTTGTAAAACAGTCTGGCAGTTCCTCAAGAAGTTAAACATAGAGTTACCACACGACCCAACAGTTCCACTCCTACCCAAAAGAACTGTAAATAAGTGTTTACACAAAAACTTGTACATTGGGGCGCCTGGGTGGCTCAGTTGGTTAAGCATCTGACTTCAGCTCAGGTCATGCTCTCAAGGTCCTGGGGTTGAGCCCCACATCAGGCTCCTTGCTTGGCAGGGAGTCTGCTGGTCCTTCTGCCCCACCCCCTGCTCATGCTCTCTCTCACGCTCTCTTTCTCTCTCTCTCTCAGATAAAGAAATAAAGGGGCGCCTGGGTGGCTCAGCCATTAAGCGTCTGCCTTTGGCTCAGGTCATGATCCCAGGGTCCTGGGATCGAGCCCCGCATCGGGCTCCCTGCTTGGCGGGAAGCCTGCTTCTCCCTCTCCCACTCCCCTTGCTTGCGTTCCCTCCCTTGGGGTCTCTCCCTGTCATATAAATAAATAAAATTGAAAAAAAAAAAAAAGAAATAAAATCTAAAAAAAACCCAAAAAACAAAACAACAACAACAACAAAAACCCTAATATATTAATGTTCATAGTAGCATTATTCATAACAGCCCAAAAGTGGAAGCAACCCAATGTCATCAATGGATGAGCAGACAAACAAAATGTAGTACATTCATATAACAGAATAAAGAAGAATGATGCCCTGATACAACATGGATGAACCCTGAAAACATTATGCTAAGTGAATAAAGCCAGATACAAAAGGCCACATAATGTATGATTCCATTTATACAACATGACCAGAATAAACAAATCCAGAGACCAAAAGTATATTAGTGGTTGCCAGGGGCTAGGAGGAGTAGAGAATGGGGAGTGACTGCTAATGGGCACAGTTTCTTTTTGGGGTGGTGGAAATGTTCTGGAATTAAATAGTGATGATAGTTGCACAACCTTATGAATATACTAAAAAACACTGAAGTATATACTTTAAAAAGGTAAATTTCATGGTATGTGAATTACATATAAAAAATAAAAGCTGGTATCTCAGATACACCTCAGTGCTGCGGGGGCAAGGCCAACCACACCACATAAGCCAGGTCTTTGCTTCACTCTACCTATTAATAACCTCAATGATTAACTGAATGCCTATTAAGTTTTAGGCCTTGGACTAAGTACTTATGTCATAGCATTTAATTCTCCAACAAGACTCAGCACGGTTGTTGTTGTTGTTCTTGTTGTTGTGTTTTAAAGATTTTATTTATTTATTTATTTATTTATTCGACAGAGATAGAGACAGCCAGTGAGAGAGGGAACACAGCAGGGGGAGTAGGAGAGGAAGAAGCAGGCTCATAGCGGAGCAGGGAGCCCGATGTGGGGCTCGACCCCAGGACTCTGGGATCAGGCCTTAACTGAAGGCAGATGCTTAACGACTGAGCCATCCAGGCGCCCCAAGACTCAGCCACTGTTATCTTCATTTAACTAACATGAGAAAAAGATACTAAAGAGAGTTTAAGTAATATTCCATATGTCACACAGCAAGCAAGAGATAGAGCTTGGACTTGAAGTCTGCTTGACTCCAAAGTCCATCTTCTTACTGCCATGTGACCTCAGGCAAGACATTTGACCTCTCTGTGCCTCAGTTTCCTCATTCATAAAATGGGGATAATAACAAAACAGTAACTAATTCAGAGTTGTGAGGATTAAATGTTAGAAACTTCCTGGAACCCTATAACCGTTATATCACTTATGCTAAGTAAAAGGAGCCAGTCATGAAAGACCATATATTGTATGATTCCACTGATATGACATGATAAATAATATAACTTGTTTTTTGGGTTTTTCTTCAAAGATTTTGTTTATTCATTTGAGAGAGAGAAAGAGAGCATGAGCGGGGGGAGGGGAGGGGCAGAAGGAGAGGGAGAAGCAGGTTCCCCACTGAGCAAGGAGCCCAACACTGGCTCAATCCCAGGACCCCGAGGATCATGACCTGAGCGGAAGGCAGATGTTTAACCAGCTGAGCCACCCAGGCGTCCCATATAAGTCGTAATATATAATACAAATTATATGTATATTATATAAAATGTCCGCAACAGGCAAATCTGTAGAGACAGCAAGCTGACTGGTGACTGTGCAGGGCTGGGGGACTGAGGACGAATGTGGAGTGACTGCTAATGCGTATGGGGTTTCTTTTTAGGGTGATGAAGAAGTTCTAAAATTAGATTATGATGATGGTTACATAACTCTGTGAATGTACTAAAACCACTAAATTATACATGTTAAGTGGGTGAACTGTATGGTATGTGAGTTATATCTCCATAAAGCTGTTCTTAAACATTGAGGGGGAAAAAGGAAAGACTGATAGTAAAAGAATTCAAACTACAGATATACAGATATAGGTACAGACATACAAAGAGATGTTCAACCTCATTCATGATGGGGGAAACGCGACTGAAGTACAAATTAAAGCAACAAGACGGATGCTGGGCGGCTCAGTCAGTTAAGCGTCTGCCTTCAGCTCAGGTCATGATGCCAGGGTCCTGGGATCGAGTCCTGCATCGGGCTCCTTGCTCAGCGGGGAACCTGTTTCTCCCTCTGCCTGCCACTCCCCCTGCTTGTGCTCTCTTTCTCTCTGACAAATAAATAAAATCTTTTTTAAAAATCTCTTTAAAAAATAAAGCCACAAGAGACACGATTCTCACCTATCAGATTGGCAAAAATTAAAAAGTAGGTATTATTCTATTGGTGAGGCTGTGGGGAAAGAGGTATTTTCATACACTACCAGTGGGGATACAAGTTAGTACAACCATTTTGGAGGGTAAGTTAGTAATACCTAACAAAATTACATATATTTTACCTTTTGATCTAGCAATCCCACTTCTAAGAATTTGTAATTGCAAAATATTGGAGACAACCTAAATGCCCATTCATAGAAGAGTGGTTCAAAGAGTATTATGCAGCTATGAGGAAGAGCTAACAGACTGGTATGGATACTGTCAAGTAAAAAAAGCAAAAAGTACTACAGTATACTACCTGTTGAGGAAGAAAGCGGGAGATAGGAAAATATACATTTGCTCATTTGTGCAAAAAGCAACACAGGAAGAATAAACCAGAAACTACTAAGATTAGCTACCTGCAGGCAGTAGGTAGGAACGAGGTGGAAAGGACTGCAGGGTGGGAGGCAGGGCACATTTCTGTGAATATGTATCCTGGTGTATAATAAGTGCTCAATAAAGACAAAAAGAATGAACTAACAGGCTCAGGCAGCAACCCTTTCCATCAAGATCCAGCCTGACCCCAGAGGAAGTGGCCCCTGCTGGCCTCCAGACCCTCTGATACCCTGTGGAAGTGCTCTGGCAATCCTACAGTGCAGCTGGCAACCCTACAGTGCAGCTGGCAACAAGCCTGACCCCTCTCACGTCACAAATGTGACCACCCACCTAACTTTTCAAGACATGTTTGCCTACTGTAAGCCCACAGCTCAGGATGTTGCAACATACCTGAGCTGCAAGGCAAACACCCTTGGCACTGTATCATTACACTCGACTGGGCTCTGGGCTGAAGAAGTGTGCTGCAGGGGAAGGGTGGGGGGAGAGCCAGCCCAAGTATCCAGGGCTCTTTTACTCCCCTCTCCGAAAAGCAGCAAACACCCACCAACCATCAAAAGACAGTTGGTCAGGAAGAGTCAACACATAATCTGAGCTCCTGCTCTGCCTGGGCAGCTTAAATTCCAGAACAACAAGCAGGAGCCCTGGTCGGTGTGCCCAGAAACAAATGTGGAGAGGCCAGTTAACAGGAAGTGGGTCTGGCTCTTCCCCTCATCCTTCTGGCCATCTCCAGCCTCCCATGATCTGGGGAGGCTCCAGCTCTTGACCTAGTTCCTAAAAAGACTTCATCGTGGGCCCAAGGACTCTGGTGTCATTGGAATAGGGCAACCAAATTGTCCTTGTTTTCACAGGACCTTCCTGGCTTTAGAATTGAAAATCTCCCGTCCTGGGAAAGCCATTAATCTCAGGCAAATTGGAATAATCACCCAACACTGAAGTGTCACTACCTGACCCACGCAAAGCAAAATGCCGCCAAATCCGAAAGCAACAAATATGCATCAAGAGCCACCAAAATGTCAGCAGAGTCTCTGGAGCCAGGCTGCCTCTGCTCAAGTTCTGGCTCTGCTACTTCCTGGCCGGAGGGCACATCACGTATCCTCTCTGAGCTTCAATTTCTTCATCTGTAGAAATGGAGATATAAAGAATAAACCCTGGAGTCCGGGTGATAATGATGTGTCAATGTAGGTCCATTGATTTTGTAACAAACGTGCCATTCTGGTACCGGATGCTGATCATGGGGGAGGCCGTGCCTGGGTGGCGGCAGAGGGTATATATGGGAACTCTATAGCCTCTCAATTTTGCTGTGAACCTAAAACTGCTCTAAAAAAATAAAGTCTATTTAAAAAAACATTAAAAAGTCTGTTTTTATTTATTTTATTTGTTTGTTTGTTAAAGTAGGTTCCACACCCATCGTGGAGCCCAACACGGGGCCTGAACTCATGACCCTGAGATCAAGACCTGAGCCAAGATCAAGAATCAGACGTTTAACCGTCTGAGCCACCCAGGAGCCCCTAAAGTCTGTTTTTTAAAATGGAGATATAAGTAGCCATCATACCTACTTAATGAATTCATGTATATGAACTCCTCAGAGCAGTGCCTGGAACATAGTAGGTACTGTCTCAGTGTCCGCTATTATCTACAGTAGTTCCCAGCTCTGGAAATTCACCCTAACAGCATAATCTTGTATTTGGAAAAAGTCTTTTGCATAAATATATTCCATGGTATTTATAAAAGTAAAGAATTCAGAAGCAGTCTAAATGTTCTACAAGTTGAGGTATTCTGAGTTCTGGTGCATGGCATGGCGGGACATCACATAGTCATTAAAAATGAGCGTTCTGAAAACAGGAGGACTAATCTCTGAGCTTTGAGAAGCAAAGGGCCCTGCACCCCTCTCTAACTGGTGAGAGAAAAGGGACGGTTACATCAGAACCGCACTCTGAAGTCTCTGTTGTTTGCTGTTCACCTGCTGTTAACTATGGGATAAAAATATAAATAACTCTTCTTAAAGTGGTCACGCAATTGGAAGCCTTGTGTGTTGCTGGTGGGAATGTGAAGTAGTGCAGCTAGAAAACAGTGTGGTGGCTCCTCAAAAAAAACCAAACATAGCTTTATCACATGATTCAGCAACTCCATTCCCGGGTATAACCCGATAGAAGTGAAAACAGGGACTCACACAGATACTCGCACAACCATGTTCACAGCAGCATCGTTCACAATAGCCAAAAGGTGAAAACAACCCAAACGTCTCTTCACCAGTGAACGGATACACAAAATGTGGTACGTCTACACGATGGACTGTTATTCCGCCTTAAAAAGGAAGGAAACTCTGACACATGCTACAACACGGATAAACCTTGAAAACATTATGCTAAGTGGTATAAGCCAGACACAAAATGGGCCAATGTATGATTCCACTCAAATGAGGTCCCTAGAGTAGTCAAATTCATAGACACCAAAAATAGAATGGTGGCTGCCATAGCTCCATAAAAAATGCAGATATGAGTAGCTAGAATGCGGTGAGGGAGGCAGAGTGGGGAGTTACTGTTTAATGAGTACAGAGCTTCAGCTGAGAAGATGAAAAAGTTCTGGAAATGGATGGTGGTGATGGCTGCATAACAATGTGAATGTACTTAACCTCACTAAACCATACGCCTAAAAATGGTTAAAATGGTAAATATAGATTTTACTACAAACAGTCATGGAAAAGCATGAAACAAAATCTCATACAAAGTGTGAGTCAAAATATTTGTGCAGGGGCGCCTGGGTGGCTCAGTCAGTTGAGCATCCGACTCTTGATTTCGGCTCGGGCCATGATCTCAGGGTTGTAGGATCAAGCCCCATGTCGGGCTCCACCTCAGTGTGCAATCTGCTTGTCCCTCTCCCTCTGCTCCTCCCCCTGCTTGTGCTCTCTTTCTCTCTCTAAAATAAATAAATAAACAAATAAATAAACAAAATCTTTTAAAATATATATTTGTGTATACACGCACAATGTAAAAATATATGAAAAAATATATGTGAGAAAAAGACAGGAAGAAAATGCAATAAAATTATTATTGTGGCTATCACAGTGTAATTTTTCTTTTCCAAACTTCTTTGTATTTTCCAAATTTTCTACTGTTTATAATCTCTGGTCTAGACTGTAAACCCCGCAAGGACAGGGCTGGGTCATATTCACTACTGTATCTTCCAGACTTCTCATAGAATCTGTTGGCTGAGGGTACATTTGGACCCTCCGGGTATGACAGGAGAAGCCTGTAGTCAGCGCCCTCTTTCCCAGGAGGTGGCTTGGATATTTCCATTGGTATCTGAAGCAAGGAATGCTGGGCCAACTAAGGCCGCTGTCAAGGCTCCACCTTGTGGGGGTGGTACCTCTGAAGTCAGGTCTAAAGACTGAGGCTCAGTCTCAAGTTCAATACTGTTGTCAAAAGAAAAGGGAGAGTACACTATTTGCCTCAGGAAACACATGGCACAGGAGGCCAGGCCGATCCAATTCCAGAACCAGAAGTGATGCCACATCATTCCCTACAAAGGCTCCTGTTGTCTCTTCTTCTTCTTGGTGGGCCCTCTAATCAGCCCTTCTTGGAAATTAGGCTTAGTTCCCAGCCTTACTCAGTTGGACATTCTCTCCCAGAAGAATGGAGCCTGTAGGTCCTTTCCCTGGGGAACAGATCTGCAGACCTTTTCCTTTGGTGGCTTCCCTCCAAGGGTACACACAACCTCCATTTACATCTCTGCATAGAGCAAAGCCTAGCCTTAGCCCCAGCAAGACCCAGAGATTACAAAAAGACCTAAACTGAAGACCTCCAGTAGCTCTGGGGCTCTGTAAGAAGGCTGCCCACCTCTTCTCCACCTCTGCCTCCCAGAGCAATGCCAAGCACATTCAAGGACCACTCATCCAAACTCCAGGACAGGCTTGGAGCACCAAGTTTCTTGAGGTGAATTTGCTCCAAGGCCCTCAGTGCTGCTACAAACCTCATGATGCCCTGGAATTAGCCACTGCTCCATCCCTTATGCACATACAGAGAATAAAGATCTGCCTGGCAAAGGGAGGGCACCACCGGAAAGCACGTCCCTAGGGAAAACAGAATGTGAGCATTTCCCTGTGCATGGCCTTCACCTGTCCCCTAGGGTACTTTCTAGGTGAAAAAAGAGGGACAGAAATCAAAGCCCCACTTTCTGCAGGGCCTGATTCCTGCCAGGTAACTTCATAAAGGGGCTTCACGCGCCATGCCTCCATTAGGAGTCCCAAATCTAACCCCAAAGGACCAGGCCCAGACACCTCAAACTCAACATATGCAAATCTGAACTCAGTATCTTCCCAAACCTGATCCTTCTCCACCTTTCCCTAACTGAAAAAAATACTACTATAGTAGCCCATGTAATGGCTCCCCAAAGATGTCCACATTCTAATCTCCAGAACCTGTATATGTTACTTTACATGGCAAAAGGGACTTCACAGATGGGATTAAGTTAAGGATCTTGAGACGGGGAGATTACTCAGGATTATGTGGGTGAGCTCAATCTAACCACACGAGTCCTTCAAAGAGAAGGGGAGAGATAGAAGAGGTGGAAGAACAGGCAGACAGGTGTGGTATGAGAGCTTGACCTGCCCCTACTAGCCCTGAAGATGAAGGAAGGGGCATGAACCAAATAATACATGTGGCTTCTGGAAAACAGAAAAGGGAAGGAAATGGATTCTCCCTTACAGCTTCCAGAATGGAATGCAGCCCAGCTGACATCTTGATTTTAACCCAGTGACACCCATGTCAGACTTCCGACCTCCAGAACAGTAAGATCATAAATGTGTGCAGTTTTAAACCACTAGACATAACGTAATTTATTATTGCCGCAATAGAAAACTAATACAGCCACTAACCCAGAACCCTAAGTGTCATCCTCCAGTCCTGCCTCAGTCCCCTGTGCAGCCAGGCAGGCGGTCACCAAGTTGTCAACTCTTCCTCCTCCCTCCTCAGCGGCTCAAATCTGTCCTCTTTTCTCCAAACTAACTGCCATTCTATGGTTGGCCTTCAGATGTCCATAACATTCTTCCTCACTAATCTGCTTCTCACCTTACTTACTTGTTTCTTCTGACATTCCCCAAAGGAAATAGGATATCCCTCTCCCCTGGTTAAAATTCTCCAAAGCTCGCCCCCACTAAACCTTCAGGAGAAAGTCCAGACCTCTCAGCGAGTCTCACGATGACCTGGGTCCCATCCACCTCCCCTGCCTAACACTCTAAGCACCGAGCCCAGTTAATGGAACGGCAGATGCCTGGACAGCCTAATGACTTCCTCACCTCAGAGTCTCCACATAGGTTGTTCCCTTTATCTCTGCCCTCTGCTAACCTTCAGGAAGGCTCAGGTGTTACCTTCTCTGAGCTGGGTGCCTGAGCTCAGTATCTGCTGTTTGCCCTTCCAGATCCATCCCCATTATAGCAGATAGATCCTGGGCTGGCCCCTGTGATCTCTACCCCTGGTGCTCATGCCTTTGTGGAATCCCTCTCCCTGAATAACAACAGGCCCTGTGACCTGCTTCTAACCCACAGAATATGGCTAGGTGACGGGATAGCATTCCCATGAGTATGTGACATTATATAAGACCACATTTTGCCAGCAGTCGCTATTTCTGCTGCTGGCTTTAAAGAAGCTTCCATGACTCCTATAGCTACAAGAAAAGGAATTCTGCCAACAACCTGAGGGAGTTTGGAAGTAGATCCTTCCCTAGTGGAGCCTCAGATGAGAATGCAGCCCAGCTGACACTGTGATGCAGCCTTGTGAGATCTCAAGCAGAGCACCCAGCTAAGCTATACCCGGACTCCTGACCCAAAGGAGATGTGAGGTAATGGGTATTGTTGTAGGCTGCTAAGTTTGTGGTAATGTGTTATACAGCCACAGGAAACCAGCATATTCACCTTGCTCTCTGCCCTGTAAGGCTGACCTGTGTGGGGCTCCTAAGGCCCCTGGCTTCCAGTTGGGTTCAGCCAGTGGGAGTTCTGACAGGAAATCAGAGGGAGGTAGGAGAGAGAGGCCAGGGCTCCCTCCTGTAAGACTGCGTGGGGCTGCCCATGCCCCTTGATCGAAGGTCACTGCTGAAGGTCACTTTGAAGAGGGACACCCCATACAACTTTTTCCTTATAGGTTCTCAAATCTCAATCCCTCCTCTGGTCCCTTGAGCACTAGGAGAGTGGCAACCAAGCCAATCACTATACACTTACACAATAAAGAAATTACTATTTTTTTGGTTTACAAATGTGGATAAATTTTTCATATTGGAATTCATTTTCCCCATTACAAAAGAAGTATGACTACTGTCTATTACAAAAGAGGAAATTAGGGGCGTCTGGGTGGTTCGGTCAGTTAAGCGTCCAACTCTTGGTTTCAGCTCAGGTCATGAGCTCAGAGTCCTGGGATTAAGTCCCGTGTCAGGGCCCACGCTCAGCACAGGGTCTGCTTGAGAGTCTCCCCCGCCCCCACTCCTCTCCCTGCTCATGCTTTCTCTCTCTAAAATAAATAAATAAAAACATTTTTTAAAAAAGAGGAAATTACATATGGTCCTTTAGTTGACCATTGTTTTCTTGTTGAATGGGAGGTTGCTCCCAAAGCTGCACTCTTGTACTTTGGCGAAGATCTTGATGAATATTGCTTGTTTTCTTGTTTTACCTCAATAACTCATATGTGGGGAAATCCATATTATTTCCTTGGGTTTAGGAGTCCCAGAGTCGGAGGAGATTTTAGAAGTTGGTCTATGAGCACTAAGGAAAGAAGGCATTCCGACTAGGATCCAGGTGTGTGTGCACACGTGCGTGCATGCGTGCTATCACATGTGGCCAACTTTATCCACCTTTTGGTGTAGGGTCACCAAACTGGTATGTCAAGAAAATGAGGCATGCCGCAGGTGTCAGACAGCATTTCTGACACTGACCAGTCTTTCTGCTCCCAGGCCCCACTGTATCTATGCCAGTACCAACGCTGTGCTGTGACGCCAAATCAACCTCCATGTCCTGAACACATCCCCCACCCCATGCCATGACTACTGCCTAGAAGGCCCTTCTAGTCCAGTCTTGTCAAAGCCCTTCTCAATTACCATGTCTTTTGCTCTTTTTTCCCCCACACCATGTTCTCTCAAAGCACCGTTTTATCTCTAATACAGTTCTTTGTGTGGTCTCCCTTACATTTTAAGCAAGGGTCTCTCACATTATACCGTGGAGTCCTGCCATTCTTCTACTTCTTTGTAGTTTTCCAAAGTGACACACACTGAACACGGAACAAGGCTGGTATTTAGTAGGTATCAAAAGATACCAGTTGACCGACTACTGGTGACATGCATATACTGAGACTAAACAAACGTTTATTAACTAGACTGAATCTGAGAAAAGAGGCAAAGTTTTATAAGATTTCGAATGGTAGGTAAGGGGTATGGAGGAAAATGCTTGCCCAAGGTTATGTACTGAAGGGCTGAGGCAGAGTGGTGAGCCTGGCAGCAGTGACCAGGAAGCAAGGAAGGTAGACGTCAGAAATTCTTAGTCTTGGTCTCCCTGGACCCTTTTGAGATCCCAGGGTAGACTTAGGGTAGAAATTACACAAAATTATACCACTCTAGGATCCTGTAAGATGGCAGAGAGGAGTCCAGCGACATGGGCAAGAATACAGGCAATGGAGGTCGCCTAAGACAACACAAGCCCAGTCCACCACTCCCTAGCTGACCTTGGGCAAATTAACTTCCACATGCCCCTGTTTCCTCAGCTGTTAAACTGGGATAAGGATACTTCCCTCAAAGAGGAGTTGGGAGGCTTAAAATGGGGTGGCCCAGTGTCTAGCACCCAGCCAGCACCCCCCCACACACACACAGAAGCTAGCATTCATCCTTCCTTTGCTTAGTGCTCAATAGAAGCAGTATCTGTGTAGCATTTCTCCTTCAAAACATCAGCAGATGGGGCGCCCGGATGGCTCAGTTGGTTGAGCATCCAACTTTTGGTTTCGGCTCAGCTCATGATCTCATGGGTGGTGAGATCGAGCCTCATGATGAGTTCCATGCTCAGCAGAGAGTCTGCTTGAGATCCTCTCCCTCTGCCCTTCCTTCCATTCACATGTGTGTGCGCGCATGCTCTCTCTCTCTCTAATAATTAAATAAATCTTTAAAAAAAAATCAGCAGATGATTCTAGGTTCCCAACTTCTGGACTCTGGAGTTTAATCAGCCCATCCTTCAAGGGCTGCCCATGTCTTCCAGCTTTGCCCAACTTCCTAATCTTGGATCTAAACATTCGCAAAGGGGAACCTGGGTGGCTCAGTCGGTTAAGCATCTGCCTTCAGCTCAGGTCATGATCCAGGGTCCTGGGATCGAGCCCCACATCAGGCTCCCTGCTCAGTGGGGAGTTTGCTTCTCCCTCAGCCCCTCCACCCCTGCCTCCCCTCGGCTTGTGCCATCTCTCTCAAATGAATAAATAAAAATCCTTAAAATAAATAAAAAAGAAATAAACATTTGCAAAGGTGATGTTTTTATTTTTGAACAATTCACATTTACAGATACTTCATTAGCTGTTTTGAAATGGTGTTTGGTGACTACATAAACACTATACTAAATGGAGAAACTCTGTAAAATTCTTTTGAAATATGTTTATATGGTAATATTTTTTGAAGATTTTATTTATTTATTTGACAGAGAGAGAGCGTAGCAGGGGGAGCAGCAGGGAGAGGGAGAAGCAGGCTCCGTGCAGAGCAGGGGGAGCCAAATGTGGGGCTCGATCCTAGGACTCTGGGATCATGACCTAAGCCGAAGGCAGTCACTTAACCAACTGAGTCACCCAGGTGCCCTATATGGTAATATTTTGACATAACTAAGATTTTTAAAAAAATTCAGCTATATTATATTAATTTTGTATAATCATAAGAAAAGAAAAGGAGGGAGGGGAAGAGGGGGAGGGAAGAGGCAGGAAGGAAGGAAGGGAAAAATGACACCCACTGAGACTGCATCCTCACACGGAGCTGGGAGTCTGATGAGGCCACAGTGCAGGGCAGCACCTCTGAGTTTTAACTCTGAGTACGAGATGCTCTTTCCACTACAAAGCATCCAACAAGATTCATGGAATGCATCTGCCTCACTCAAGTAGATGTTTCCTGAGATCCCTTGCTGGGAGCCAAGGACCACATTCCCAAAGCATTCCTCAAGGTTCAAAAACAGTGGCTCACAGGACTGATTCAGCTGAGAATCCAGCTGAACTCACCTGGCTCCCAACACTTAGGGCATTTAACTCTATCCCAGGTTTTCAGTGAGCAAAGAGCTTCCTCAGACTGAGACATTGATTCTAAGAAAAACACCAGGTGGTCAAAAGGTACAGGCTTCCAGTTATAAGCCAAGTTCGGGGGATGTGATGTACAACATGATGACTGTAGTTAACACTGCTGTATGGTATATTAAAAAAAAATTTTATAAGTAGGTTCCACACCCAATGTGGGGCTTGAACTCACAACCCTAAGATCAAGAGTTGCATGTTCTACAAACTGAGCCAGCCGATTTAAAGTTGCTAAGGGAGTAAATCCTAAATGATCTCAGCACATACATACACACACACACACACACACACACACACACACACACTTTTCTTCTTTTTTTTTATCCATATGAGATGATGGATATTAACTAAACTTACTGTGATAATCATTTCATAAAATATGTGGTCATTATACTGTACATGTTAAACTTATACAGCTGCTGTTTGTCAACTATATCTCCATAAAACTGGAAAAAAGGGGCACCTGGGTGGCCCAGTCGGTTAAGCATCTGCCTTTGGCTCAGGTCATGATCCCGGAGTCCCGGGATCAAGCCCCACATCAGGCTCCCTGCTCAGCAGGGTGTCTGCTTCTCCCTCTGCCCTTCATCCCACTTGTGTTCTCTCTCTCTCACTCTCTGTCTCTCTCAAATAAATAAATAAAATCTTTTTTAAAAACCTGGAAAAAATTTTTTGAATAGAATAATTTTTAAAAAGGAAAAACACCAAGCCAAGAGCAGCAGACCTTTTTACTGCAGGGTGGTGAAAGCTTACAGTTCACCCTCCCTTAGTGGAGACCTACCACACCTTCTCCCCTCTACTCCCAACCACCAGCAAAGAACCAAAAGGTCAGTCCCACAGGGTAATTCCAAGCCAGCCTGGCACTGTATAAAAATTCTAGACCAAAGAAGAGCCTGGTGCTTGGGTTTCTTGGCATCATTACAACAGCTCCCACTCTTGGCTTTGGTTTAAACAACATCTATACAAAATCTCTTTAAAAATAAAAGACATGGGCACCTGCCTACCTCAGTCAGTAGAACAAGTGGCTCTTAATCTCCAGGTCCTGAGTTTGAGCCCCACATTGGGTATAGAGATTGCTTAAATAAATAAACTTAAAAAATAATAAGAAGAAGGTGTCTGATGGGGGGCTCAGTTGGTTAAGACTCTGCCTTTGGCTCGGGTCATGATCCTGGGGTCCTGGGACTAAGTCACACATTGGGCTCCTGGCTTTGTGGGGAACCTGCTTCTCCCTCTGCCTCAGCTTCTCTCTCTGTCTCTCATAAATAAATAAACAAAATCTTTAAAAAAAAAAAAAAGGAGAAGGAGAAGAAAAGACAGGCAGGCTAACAGCAGTAGGTCACAGTCTGATTTGGGAAGCGAGGTGCCATCTGCATACAGGTGTACAGCTCGGGGCCTCTTACAGACCCAAGGGCCAGAGCATTCTGCCCAAGGGCCTTCTGTCCACCCACTATCCTCCTGGACTCTGAGAAACCAGCTGCCCCAGAAGATCAAGACATCTGAAAGAAGATAATGGGAACAAATCTTTCCAGCATCTCAGTTCCCCAAGGGCAAGGATTGTAGTTTTTGTGTGTTCTGTACATGGGCACATCATGTCACAGCTGAACAAACGCTAAATGGTAATCATATTCCCACTGCCATCCAAAGAGATAATAAGGCTGAGACATTCAACAACAAGCAAGATAAGAGAGCATTAAAAAAGCAATGAGCCTTCCTCTCTGTCACTATCAAAGTCAGACTCAAATATCTTAATGGCATTTCCTTTGAGCCACTTTTGCTGCTGTTTCCTTATTAGGAAAACAAAACACATCACTCAGCTCTGTTCCCATGCCTTCATTCTGGTGCGAAGGTCCCACACTACTGGAAAAGTTTCCTGAAACCACACTCCTGCCTCCCCCTATCACATCATTCCTTGGCTTCCCTTGTGAGTCAATAGATAATCTGTTGACTACCACATTCTTTCTATTGCCTTCAAACTCTCCTGCCTCATCTTGCTCCACTGACTTCCTCTCTTACCAAGCCCCAGACATACTGGCCTTCTTTGCGTTCCTTGGACACCTCAAGGTCCCTCCTGCCTCACGGCCTTTGCTCTAGCTATTTTCACTGCCTATGATCTTCACCTGGTTGAGTGACCAGAGCACTGTACAACTCCAGGGAACCCAAACTGCACAGAATAACATGAATGGTGCCTCTGGAGTTGCAAATGTGACAGCCCTGGCTGCCACTTTGTCATTGAGTTCAAATGTTACATCTTCAAGGAAACCATCATTGGTTACCTACTAAATGTACTGTCTCCACCCACCTCACCTCCTACTTCTACCCAGGTATTCCCCAGCACATCACCCCTGCTTTATTTTCAACACACCGGCACTATCTAAAACTATAAATACTTTTACATGTTTCTCCTATAAGAATGTAAGATCCATGAGAGCAGAAACTTTGCTTTCTTGCTCCCATGGTACTCCCAGCATGTAACAGAGCACCAGACATTTAGATAACGTGCACTAAACAGTTACAGACATCAATTTAGGGCTTATCATGTACCAAGTGCTGTGCCGGGGGCTAGAGGTACTCTACCACCCCGATAAAGCAAAGTTCAGACATTTTTACCAAAGTTGCACATGTCCTCCCAAAGGAAGGCTCTGACTCCTATGAAAATGCAGTGCACTCAGATTATCTCCCCTCTAGGAGAGTAAGGGTCCAGACTGAAGGACTCCCCCTGAAGAGTTAAATGCTCAGCCGTGGTGCTAGACCGAGAGAATTAATCACCTCTGGTGTGACAATACTTTCTCAACAGCCAGCGAAAGCCCAAAGTGAGCAGTGGGAAGCCACTGGATGGTGCTGAGCGGAGGGGTGACATGCGTGAGATGCTGTGGATGACTGCCCCCGGCCGCAGAGCTAGCTCAGAACCAAGGGATCTGTGTCAGCAACGCTCCTGCAAAGAAAGCTCCAATCCCAAAGGTTCCCTGTGCAGCTACTGCCTTCTCCCTGGGCCTTCCCCTGCACAAAACCCCGACTGCGGGAATGAAAAATTACGAGACTGGCTCCAGGAGGGCAGGAATCCAGCATGTCTGCAACCCGATATATTGGAAAAGCTAGAGCAGGAAGGAGAAGGGGTTAGGGCAAGCCACGGCATCGTCTGTCGGTTTTCACTACACTTTCTCCTCTAACCAACCAAGCTGTTCAGAAGCATTTAGGAGTCAAAATCCATCACAAGCAGAAAGCGCAGCCAGCCAGCTTGACCCCCTGGGATAGGATGGAGAGCCTGGGCCAGGCCCCGTTCTCTAGTAGTTACCCCTCCCCTCAGGCATGGCTCCCGAGCTCCTGACCTCATGTAGAAAGGCGTGAGATCAGAGTAAGGGAAACTGGTGGTCAGAGGCAGAACTCCAAGTGGCCCCAGGCATCGCGTGGAGGTCAGCACTGGAAAAACAAAAGCATCTATCTCCTTGATTGGTCTTCTTGTGGCAAAGCTGGTTCTATGACTGGAACCTCAAGAAGCCTGAGTAACATGGAAGGGAACAGGGAGGAAAGGGATCTTGGAGGGCCACTATCTTTTACTAACACACTAATAAAGGGCCTGGAGTCCAGTGGAACACATCGCTCTGAGAAGCTGTTACGAACCCACATTCTCCCCAACAAATGGACAACTGGTCTAGCCCCAAACGTAGGCCTGGCCATGTTTCTGAGCATTGGGACTCCTACTTGAAGAAAACCTTCCACCAGGCCTCAAGGCACAGACTGTAGAAAAGAAGGCAAGGAGGTTCCACGTGATCACTTAAGATTCCAAGGCTGTATCAGGCCCGCCTGCCCACAATGTTTTCCGGTTCAAGGACTCTTCAGCCAAGAAGACTGGAGGCTCCGTGAAGACCATACCAAGAGTATGCTGCTCACTAGTACACACCTCATGCCCAGAACTGCCCCAGCAATGACTATCTCTGCAGTAAACGAATGGCTGGCCTCCAAACAGGCCAGTGATTAATGCTGGATGCGAACCAAGTGTACCCACCCATCATCCAGGAGACCCAGTGCCAGGACAGATCTACTATTATTAAATTATTTGATTCCTATGTATGGCAGAGGGCCTCGAAAGCCCTAAATGGTAGCCTATTTATTTCAGGAAATTACCTGAAAAGGATCTCATCGATCCCTTGGCACTTGTGCTTATACCTGTGAAACTTCTGTGGACGTTGGGTACAAGCGGCCTGGGGCACTCTATAAGGCCAGTCTCGGTCTTCTGTATCCACACGCCCAAGAAAGGGAGAAATAAGGAAGCTCATGGTGCTCAGTTCCAGGTGACAAGGACCGCCAAACCTAACCACTGACCACCCTTCCAACAGGAAAACAGGTGCCTGGGTGGCACAAGTGGGTAAGTGTCCAACTCTTAGTTTTGGCTCAGGTCATAAACTCAGGGTCATGAGATCGAGCCACGCATCAGGCTCCACACTCAGCATGGAGTCTGCTTAGAGACTCTCTCTCCTTCTCCCTCTGCCCCTCCCCACCCAAATGAATAAATATTTAAATAAACAAACAAACAAACAAACAAATAAATAAATAGGAAAACAAGAGCAGGAACAACACACTCCCTCAGGACTACCATCATGCATGGTGATTTGTACCTAAGGGACTGAGGTATTAACTGGGAGGTGGTGGCCAGCACAGTCAGTGCATTTACTATCTAAACTGCTCTTCATTCCTATGAGAAGTCAAGCAGCAAAAGGAAAAAAAAAAAAAAAAGATGTAGTTGGGGCGCCTGGGTGGCTAAGTCAGTTAGGCGGCTGACTCTTGATTTTAGCTTAGGTCATGATCTCAGGGTCCTGGGATAGAGCCCCATGTTAGGTTCCTCACTCAGCAGGGAGTCTGCTTGAGGATTCTCTCTCTCCCTTTGACCCCCCAACTCATATTCTCTCCCTCTCTCTCTCTCTCTCAAATAAATAAATCTTTTTAAAAAATTATAATGAAAAAAAAAAAGACGTAGGGGTGCCTGAGTGGTTCAGTTGGTTAAGCATCTGCCTTGGGCTCAGGTCATGATCCCAAGGTCCTGGGATCAAGCCCATGTCAGGCTCTCTGCTCAGCTGAGCCTGCTTCTCCCTCTCCCTCTGCCTGCTGCTACCCCTGCTTGTGCTCTCTCCCTCTCTGTAAAATAAATTAATAAAATCTTGAAAGAAAGGAAGAAAGAAAGAAAGAAAGAAAGAAAGAAAGAAAGAAAGAAAGAGATGTAGTTAATGCAACATGGCAATGGGTAGGAACTGTCTTCCCCAGCAAATGTGCTGTTTTCATAATTTGGAAACCCTAGCAGCCCTGGGCTGACAGAATTTAGAAAAAAGCACTAGCCAGGCAGTGGGGAAGCTTTGAAAGATGTCAATTCCCAAAATGAGGGGACTCACACAAGACAAAAGCCTAATGCACATCTGGGCCAGCAACACTCACCATGAATTATTTATAGAAATCATCATGAAGACAGATATAAGGTCACAAACAAAAGGTGACAGGATTAGGAATATTTTTTTCTCCCTTCTCTAATTTTCAACATTTTGGGTAAAATCGTTCAACTGTCTTTACAAGTGAAAAAAGCAAATTTATAAGTAAAAAGTAAAAACAATGATGGATGGAACAAGAAAAGTAGAGGCCAGGAAAGTTTTGGATTTTGGAAAGTCTTCTCGATGCTGGTTCAATTAAGACAGAGAGTTTGAGGTCTGGCTGGGATCTCAAGGAGACTGGTGTACTCATTTCTCATCTAAAGCAAGGTGAAACTCGCCAGGATCTAAAGTGGACAAGTCTATACACAAGTCTTTCTATCATCTGTACTGGAAGACACAATCAATCTTGAACCCTGGGATTAAGACTATAAGTCCCAGTACCAGCTACAGACTTTATGGATGACACCATCACTGGGGAAAAAGTAGAGAATTCATGAGCCAGCCCCAGTTAAAACAAACAGAGACAAAGGAATTCAGATGTGGACCCAGTACTACTCAGGGGAACTAACTCACTTAATTGCTTTAGAAGTGACCAAAAGGCAAACAAGCCAAAAATATAATCAGCCCCATGATTATGTCTGAACCCATAATGTCAGAAAAAGGGTATGTGCGGTTGGGGGAGAAGTGGGAAGTGGGATGAGGTTATGTCACCTCAAGATATGTCACCAAAGAAGAGATAGAGGTGGAAATAAGCATATGAAAAGATGCTCAACATCATATGGCATCGGGGAATTGCAAATTAATACAACAATGAGATACCACGCCACCCCTATCAGAACGGCTAAAATCCAAAAAAACTGAAAATACCAAATGCTGGTGAGGACATAGAATAAGAGGAACCCTTATTCATTGCTGGAGGGAATGCAAAATGGTACAGCCACTTTGGAAGACAGTTTGGCTATTTCTTACAAAATTAAACATACTTTTACCATATGATCCAGCAACTTTACCCAAATGAGTCGAAAACTTACGTCCCCACAAAAACCAGCATATGAATGTTTATGGCAGCTTTATTCAAAATTGCCAAACACTGGAAACAAGCCGTCCTTCAATAATAAATGAATAAACTGTAGTACATACACACGATGGAATATTACTCAGTGATAAAAGGAACTGAGCAAACCACAAAAAGACATGCAGGAACCTTAAAAGCATATTGCTCTGTGGAAGAAGTCAGTCTGAAAAGCCTATGTATTGTATGATTCCAACTGCATGACATTTTGGAAAAGGCAACACAGTAAAACAATCAGTGGTTGCAAGGGGTTTGTCGGGGAGGGAAGGATCAATAGGCAAAGATCAGCACATTTTTAGGGTAGTGAAACTATTCTGCATGATACTGTAATGGTATTTCAGGACATGTATTTGACAAAACTATAGAATACAAAGAGTAAACCCTAATGTAAACTGTGGACATCGACTGGTAATAATGTATCAGCATTGGTTCATCAATTGTAACAAATGTACCACACTAACCCAAGATGTTAATAATAAGGGAAACTATAAGCAAAGTAAAGGTATACATGGGAACTCTGCATTATGTGTTACAATTTTCTATAAACCTAAGGCTGCTCTAAAATATGAAGTCCATTAATTTTTAAAAAATCATTACGGTTCACTCATATGTGGGATTTAAGTAACAAAACAAACGAAGAAAAAACAGATAAACCAAAAAACAGACTCTTCACTATAAAGAACAAACTGATGGTTACCAGAGGGGAGGTGGATAGGGAGTGAGTGAAATAGGTGGAGGGGATTAAAAGGCACACTTATCACGATGAGCACTGAGTAATGTACAGAATTGCTGAATCACTGTGTTGCACACCGGAACCTAATATAACACTGTATGTTAACTACACCGGAATTAAAATTTTAAAAATAATAAAAAATGGCTCAAATGATAAAGTTTATGTTATGTATATTTTATTTTTTTTTTAAGTTTTATTTATTCATTTGACAGAGAGACAGCCAGCGAGAGAGGGAACACAAGCAGGGGGAGTGGGAGAGGAAGAAGCAGGCTCCAAGCGGAGGAGCCTGATGCGGGGCTCGATCCCAGAACTCCAGGATCACGCCCTGAGCCGAAGGCAGACGCTTAACGACTGAGCCACCCAGGTGCCCCAATGTTATGTATATTTTAGAATAAAAAATAGAAAGAAAGAAAGAAAGAAAGAAAGAAAGAAAGAAAGAAAGAAAGAAAGAAAGAGAAAGAAAGAACTAAAATGTTTTTGTTTATGTATTTTTTAAGGTTTTACTTATTTATTTTTTAAGATTTTATTTATTTATTTGACAGAGAGAGACAGCAAAGGAGGGAACACAAGCAGGGGGAGTTGGAGGGGGAGAAGCAGGCTCTCCACTGAGCAGGGAGCCCAAAGCAGGGCCACTGGGATCATGACCTGAGCCAAAGGCAGACGCTTAACAACTGAGCCACCCAGGCGTCTCAGGAATTAAAATGTTTTTTTAAAAAGTGATATGACAGGGTGCCTGGGTGGCTCAGTCTATTAAGCGTCTGCCTCTGGCCCAGGTCATGATCTTGGGGTCCTGGGATTGAGCCCCACAAAGGGCTCCCTGCTCAGTAAGTGGTCTGCTTCTCCCTCTCCCTCTGCCCCTCCCCCTGCTCATGTGTCCTTTCTCTCTCTCTCTCAAATAAATAAAATCTTTAAAAAAAAAAAAGTGATATGACAATTCACATTAGTAAAAGGACAGAAGAAAAAATATCTTCTCCAGGGTGACAAGATACCTTATATCAGAACAAATATCCCTCCCGGATTAGCACCGCAGACCCCTCAGCCAGATGGTATAGGTCCTTTGAAATATCCATTTCTGCACACCCTCCCCACAGAGAATGAGTGGAAAGTCCACACGTCCTGGTCAGGGCGTACTCTGGGCTGCTGGTATCCTGGGCACGTCCCTGACCACTGAAGAAGCACCACCACGGGAACTTGACACCCAAGCCAGAAGTATCACCTTTGTGCATTCAGGAGTTACGGAATTTCCCAACAACTAAAAATGACTACAGTCAGGCAGGAGAAACCTTGACTGGAGAGATGACACAGGATCCTGTCACCTACCCTCCAGTTTTCCCCCCCTGCCATCACCCAGCAGGACTCTTCAACATCCAGCTCAACATTTCTCCTACAAAGCACTTCCTGCTTAGCTATTCACACTCCATTAAGCCAAGCTACTTTTGAACACAGGTGCATAACTTGTAACAGAGGCCTCTGGTGCAGCTGTGCCCCCACCCCCTCACCCCCCTCTTCTGTGTGGGTAGAAGAAGGGAAGGGTGGGGACTGCTGGAGCCAGAATGCCTGGGTTTATAGTCCAGCTCCAGCATTCACTGGCTAGGTGGATAAATTCCTTAACATTTCTGTGCCTCAGTTTCCTTACAAAAAAAGGTATTAATACCTACCCCCACAGAGCTGCTGTAGGAATGAAATGAGTTTATATATAAAGCACTTAGAACAGTGCCTTGCACACAGTAGGAGCTATAAGTGCTTACAATTATTACCTGTTTGAGTTTCTCCAAGTGCCAAAGATCACAGGGTGAGGGGAGGCAGCCTCAAAGCCACGGAGGTCGAACAAAGCCAAAAACATGCTCCCAGCCCCAAACCCCATTGTCTTCTTCTTTCCCAGGGTCTCTGCCATCTTCTACCAAGCAGATGTTGGGTATGTCAAGGACAGAAGTTAGATATAACTTCTCATTGTCCCTGAACCCATCATCTTCCCGAATGTTCTGTCTGTATCAGGCACTCAGCAGAGCTTTGCTGGAGGGGTGTGCTCTGCAGCCCCAGGCTCTGTGTCAGAAAGCTCCGCAGGCAGGGAGGACAGTGATCTGCAAAGATACGTGCTGCAGTGAGGAAACCACTGCTACAGAGCTTGGGTCAGAGAGGACAAGGTCACTGCACATGCACCTTAGGACCCAACATCAGAACTACACTACTGAGGGGCGCCTGGGTGGCGCAGTCGTTAAGCGTCTGCCTTCGGCTCAGGGCGTGATCCCAGCGTTCTGGGATCGAGCCCCACATCAGGCTTCTCTGCTAGGAGTCTGCTTCTTCCTCTCCCACTCTCCCTGCGTGTGTTCCCTCTCTTGCTGGCTGCCTCTCTCTCTCTCTGTCAAATAAATAAATAAAATCTTTAAAAAAAAAAAAAAGAAAAAGAACTACACTACTGAAACAGGAAAGGAGGCTCTGTGGGATACCTCAGAGGCAGGATGGAAGAATGAATTAAGGAGTCAAAGGCCAAAGTCCAGAGTCAGGAGCTCTAGGTCAGAAATCTGGGCAAGGGAAATGCTGGCAAACTGAGACCCACAACAAGGCAGGAGTGAAGACCAGCATTCCAAAAAGAAAAAGCGTCAGGTGTGGGAGACGGGAGCCTAGAAGGGCGGTCTGAACAGGGAAGATTCCTGGGACTGAGAGATCCAATCATGTCAAACCCATAAAGGCTTCAAGTCTTTGCCTCTCTCTGTGGGAAGACAAGGAGATCACCAGTGCTGACCAGCCCAGTATCACTCTGGCTGGCAGTCACTCCTGATAATTAGGCACCTTGAGCTTTTTAAAGTGAGTTTGAGGGGCGCCGGGTGGCTCAGTCGGTTAAGCATCTGTCTTCGGCTCAGTTCATGATTCCAGGGTCCTGGGATCGAGCCCCATGTGGGGCTCCCTGCTCCTCAGGGAGCCTGCTTCTCCCTCTCCCTCTGCTGCTCCCCCTGCTTGTGCGCGTGCTTACTCTCTCTCTCTTTCTCTCTCTCTCTCTGTCAAATACATAGATAAAATCTTTAAAAAAAACTAAAATAAAATATAGTGAGTTTGACTGGGCCAGCTCAAGGAATCTCTTCCCAACTGTCTCCTTACTGCTGAGGGATTCTCTGAATTGGAAAATCTGGAATCCTTACCCCATGAAGGAAGAGACAATCCATGCTGCAAATGAAATGCTTTTCAAAGGATGAAGCCACATACCCACATAGATCTGCTGGGGGTCCCACAGTGCCTTAGGTCTTCCCGTGGTTACAAAAGAAATGGAATTCTCAACATTTCAAAACTCAGAGATCTGGGGCCTGAAATCCAGCCCAAAGTGGTGGTTTCAGCTTCAAGAAGAGCTCTAGCCCTGCTGCTAGCCGTTACTCCGTGGGCAAAAGCCAAGGGCACCCCACTCTTTCGAGGTAGCCCGGAGACCCTCCCCTTAGCAGAGAGCACCACATTTTACACAGTCCTCCCAAAACTCAACGCCTCAGAGATGAAAGGCTGAGGGACCGAAGCTTCAGGGAGGCCTGCCCTGCCAGGAGCCCACAGAGCACTTCCTCAGCCCGCTGCGCCAGCCCCAGGGAGGGCTGGGCCTGCCATCTGTGGGTGGTTGATAGAGAGATTCTGGTTGTCAGCTTCACGAGAGCTCCGGGAAGACAGGAAAGGCCCGACCGGAGGAGGGACCGTGCTCCCAGGACAGGTGTGTTAGGGCAAAGGGAGGATGTCCACTGGAAACCCCAGAGGATGAAATGACACATTGAAAAGTTCCTGCAAAGCAAGCTTTGAGAAGCACTTCCCAACTGCAGGGGACCAAGGCCACACAAAACAACATGTGGAAAAGTTAATCTGTGTCCAGTGTTTTAATAAATAACTTATTCGGTACAGAGCCCAACTTAGAGGAACCTGAAGGGAAAAGGAGGTTCTCTACCAACCCAGTGGAGACAGCCACAGAAGGCCAGTCAGCAGTAGTTTCAGCCCAAGGGGGGCAAGAACAGCTCCAGATTCCACAGGCCTGCCCAGCCAAGAAGCCAGCATGTGTGGGGCAGAGCCCAGAGGGACCATGGGCGGTAGAGCTGAGGTGCAGGCTCTACCCTGTGGGGCTGCCAGCCTGCAGGCCAGCACCACACAAAGGCTGTCTTTGCAACCAGCCGACGTGTACAGAAGATGACCTGCCCAGCGGAATCCCACCAGGGAAGTCTGCCTGAGATCACAAGCATACTCTGCAACTAGTCAGCCTCCCGCGCCCTGTAGTTTGGGTCCAGCTCGGGCTGCTGCAGTACCAGGGGCAGCCAGAAATCCTCCCAGAGAGCAGTGCCGAAGCCACCTCTTGCACAGCCCTGCAGATCTCCACATTCCAGTCCTCAGCTGCTGGCCACAAAGGGAACGGCCAGGCCGGAGGCTTCCGACCTGCGCCTGGCAGCAGCACATCAGCTGTCTCACACCTCCCCAGTCCAGGGGAAGAGCAACAGCACAATCTCTCCGCTGAAGTCGGCTGAGGGTAGCCTTAGCGTTCCTAGAAAAGCACTCCGTTCTTCCCTGTGCTTGCCCGGAGCTGGAATTTGTTCCATCTCTCTAACTTCAGAAAGAGCCTCTTAAGAGCCTTTTAATCCAAACAAGTGCTCTCTTGTCCTGTTTCCTTTGGGGAATGTGAATAGGGAAAGAACCTGGATGGAACTGGCCATTCCAGGGCTCAGGCAACCCTCCTGCTCTTCACTTCTTTCAGGGCTACCAGGGTTGGGGGGGGGGG
>NW_024426885.1:25977744-25987886 GCF_017311325.1 Ursus maritimus
GGGGGGGGGGGTTCCCTCCTATTCCCACAGCAGGCCTGCTAGGGGACCCTTGGACTTCTGCTTGTCCTTATCCTCGACAAGCGGTGAGAAGGAAAGATCTTAAAGGGAGGAGGCATACTATAGGCATTTAATAAATGCTGGTAACTGATCAAAATGGAAAGGCAGTGCAGCACAGTGGTTCAGAACACAGGCTGTGGGGTCACTAGACCGGGCTTCTAATTCACCACCTATGTAGTACGTTCGTTAGCCTATGTTTCTGTATCCATGAGCAAGACATAACAAGAACTCCTTGTGTCACAGCATTACTATGCAGATAACATAAAAGGATACCTTTAGAAAAGAATTGAGCACTAACCTGGAATATAGTAATAACTTAAAAAAAGTTTGCCTATATCATTATGCTAAAGACAAACAATGTCCATGCATTCGTTTCTTCCCAATCATGAAACACAGCACAGAACAGTGGGGACATTGGGCGACCCTGCCACTCTCATTAGCTTATGCACAGCCTTCAGCAGGCTACTGTCCTTTTCTCCACTTATAATTAAGGGACACGAACTAGATCAGTGTTTCCTATTTGTGACAATAATAGTACTGAATCATACTTTTTATTTTTATTTAATTAATTAATTTATTCACTTGAGAGAAAGGCTGTATGCACTGGAACACCAGTGGGGAGGGGCAGGGACACAAGCAGACTCCCCACTGAGTGCAAAGCCTGACACGGGGCTCCATCTCCATCTCAACGACCCTGAGATCACGACCTAAGCCAAAACCAAGAGTCAGGGGCTTAACTGCTGTGCCACCCAGGCACCCTGAGAGAGAGAATCTTAAGCAACTCCACACCCAGGGTGGAGGGGCATGCAGGGCTCCAACTAATGACATTGAGATCATGACCTGAGCCAAAATCAAGAGTCAACTGAGCCACCAAGGTGCCTTTGAATCATACTTTTCAAAAAAAATTTCCCTTTATAATTCACTTTCAATTTTTCTAATCATGTCTAAGGTCAGGCTCTATTTGATGGTAGCATATCTTTCCAATACCTCTCTCATACTTGCTAATCTCTTGAACAAAGAGAGCTGGCCTCAGATTTAGAATCTTCTGTGACAGGCCATGATATTAAGCTAGAATTTAATAACATTGCTTTGTTATCACTGCATTTATTTCCATAGTTACCTTTAAATTATGGCAACTGATACTGGTTTCCATCCATGGTAGTGACCTAACTTTTAAAAATTAACTTACGGGGCACCTGGGTGGCTCAGTCAGTTAAGCATCTGCCTTCTGCCCACGTCGGGATCCCAGGGTCCTGGGATTGAGCCCCATGTCGGGCTCCCTGCTCGGTGGGGAGCCTGCTTCTCCCTCTCCTTCTGCTACTTCCCCTGCTTGTGCTCTCTCTCTCTCTCTGTGTCATAAGTAAATTAAAATCTTAAAAAACATTTTTAATAAAAATATATTTAAATCACTTTTTAAAGGGGGGTTAGTGAATTAATTAACTAATTAATTAATTTTTTAGAGAACTCTACGCCCAATATGAAGCTTGAACTCACGACCCCAAGGTCAAAAGTTCCATGTTCCTCCGACTGAGCCAGCCAGGCACACCAAAAGGAGAGTTAGTTGAAAAAGAACATAAAGATCTACTACATGGCAAAAATTATGAAGGCAGCCCTAGAAGTTTGGGAAACGCTGAGCCAGAAGATTTTTAAAGTCCTCTGAATCCTGAAAGTGAGTGCTGGTGTCCTGGAGTGTCAGGCTACAATCCTCCCCTGTCCCCTTCCTTCCTATTGGCCTACAGCTTGCAGGTGCCTCTCAAACTTCACCTCCTCCCTGGAGCTTCTTCCAATCCAACAGCCTGACTAAAAGTCACACCCTCCACTCTGTGCCCAGATCATGCTCTTCATCCATGGATTGTAGCATTTATTAGCCAGTACTATAACCCTCTCTTTATGTTTATCTTCCCACTAGAACATGAGCTCCTTGAGACGGGAATTATGTCTTGGTATTTTATCCCTAAGACATCTATTAAGATGTTCTGCGTCTGGAATAAAACAGGTGCTTGAGGAATGTATGCTAAATAAATGAACCAATGCCTGAGCCCTTTTTTCACTGAATGGAAAGACAAAAGACAGTGGACGAAGAGCAGTAGTAGAGATTCATTTGCCATAATTTCAGTTCAACACTTCTTAGCATTTAAACTGAATGGTAAGGACGCCTAGGTGGCTCAGTTGGTTAAGCGTCTGCCTTCGGCTCAGATCATGATCCCAGGGTCCTGGGATCGAGCCCCACATCAGGCACCTTGCCACCCCCTCCCCCCCGCTTATGTATGTGCGCGCGCTCTCTCTCTCTCTCTCTGACAAATAAATAAAATCTTTAAATAAATAAACAAGTAAATAAACTGGATGGTAGAACACTCACCTTTTTGACCTCAGCTTCAAGCACTAAATTAAATAAGAATCTTTAAATCTGTTTCAAAGAGGCCTTGCCACATGAAATGTTTGGAAAAGTAAACTTTTCTTCAAGAAACTTACCAGGATTGAGAAGGGACCAGTCACACCAGCACAAGGCCAATTACAAACGTACTTTTGACTTCTGCAACATAGACCAGAACTGGGTAAATATCCAAGAATACTCCTTCCATGTCCTTCTAGTGGTAGGACATAATACCAGCAAACACTAGATTCCAGTGGTGAGGTACAGCCCAAATTGAGGTCTCAGTATTGTCATAAATGACATATGAATATCACAGTGCTTTATCATACAGAAATGACACACATATAAGGGGGTACTTTCAAATGTGGAAAAACAGTAAGGATGGCCCTCTTTAAAATTCAGAGGTTGCCCCCTCTGAAATATGGGGCTTTCTCACTTATGTTCTTCGTGTCACTCTGGGCTTTGGACCCATCACTGATAAGCAGGTATACTGTAAGAATCTTTAAGCCACATAGGAAATGGTATTCTTCTGACTGGAATAAATCTGTCAACAAAAGGTACAGACTAACTGCACTAAATACCCTCTGCAGGTTCTTATTAAAAATATACATTCAAGTCCAGCATAGTGCCTTTACCGCCCACATCTGTTTGCTATTCTATCTCCATTACTAATACTGTAACACAGGGTCCCCATTCAGGCAAGATTAATTCACTGTTCCCAAAGCCTTCTGCTGACACTGCAATGGATTTGTTTGGAAGGCTATAAAGGCAGGCCCAGGCATTGCTCTCAACATGTGATCAGTAAGGAGATGAGGCCTGGGCCCCCAGCTTAACGAGAGAGAAGAGGAAGTTGGGTTGGACCTGTGATCAGAGAGGTAGAACACCCTAGTGGTTAAAAGCTCAGACTTTGGTCTCAAGACAGTTCAGCTGAATCCTAGTTCTTTTCCTTTTAGGCAATTCATTTACCCCTCAAGTGATTCAATTTTCTCATCTATAAAATGGAGATAACAAAAGAACCTGGTAAGACTGTGAAGTATTTGATGTGATGATAAGGAAGATACTAAGAACTAAAACAAAGCAAAAGACAAAAACAAAACAAAACAAAACACCCTGATGATTATCATCTTCATCATGATACCATCATCATCCCCAGAATCAGCCTCTTACACTGAGGCAGGACAGGAAGAGCCCTGCTAGTCCTTCAACCTACACGTGCTAACTGGTCATCACTAAGATACCAAAAAGATAGTATCAGAGGCAAAAAAGATAGGACAAAAAGCAAAAAGCAGGAGATGATATGATAATAGGAAGAGAATCAGCTCTTGAATAACCATGCTGAGGAGGGGGAAGGAAGACAACATTTAAATTGAAGAAAAGTACCCTCTCACAAAAGAGTGTAGACGGAACAAAATATTTGGGGTTTTTTTTTTAATCATAGATAGTAACTTACTCGAGGACATGATATAATTGCTTAAGAGACAGTAAAACACAGTCATTAAGAGCATGACCACTGGAGCCAGAATGTGAGCATTAGAATCCTGGTTCCACCACTTCCAAGTTGTGTGACCTTAAGCAAGTTATAGACTCTCTTTGTATCTCAGTTTCCTCATTTGTAAAATGGGGCAAATATGAGTATCTACCAGTATTATATGGTTGTGGTGAAAATAAAATTAGTTTATACATGCAAAGTGACTAGAAGAATACCTGGCTCATAATCAATGCTTAATAAATGTTAGCTTTCATTACTATTAGTGCTGCTGTTATGGTTTTAGCTGACTTAATACTAAGTTGATATTTAACTTAATATTAAAATTTGTTTAAATTCAGTGGTTATAGGGGTACGTAGGGGAGAAGTATACAGGGCAGGAAATGGGGGATAGACTAGAATAAAAAATGTACTATGGATTGGCTGAGCATAGACAACTGCAGGTTACAAGGCAGTAAGTAAGATCAATAGAGGGAGAGAGATGGATATATTCACGACAAAGCAAGTAGAATAAAATGTTAATTGCATAATCTAGGTAGTGAGTATTCGTGTGTTGGCTATAAAATTCTTTCAACTATGCTTTGTGTTTAAATTTTTTCACTACAAGCTAGAGGGGAAAAAAAGCAAGTAGACTTAGAGGCATCAATTCAAATTCTGGGTCATAGCTATGCTGCCTGTCCTCTGAGCTCAAACACCGAAGCAGCTTGGAAAAACCTGATGGTTTTGGAACACTTGCTCATCATCAACACTGCCCTGCACCAGATGAGCAGAGTTCGGGTGCTGACCTGGATCAGTCTGGCACAAGCAGATACGAGCGGAGGGCAGAAACCCAGAGGTTCTGCCTGAGAAGTGCCAACCACAATGAACTATAACAATATCACCCTTGCTCAGGGAAACCCCAGAAATAAGGCCCAAGGCTAAGGAACAGACAGGTGGAGGGTAGGCAACTGCCATACACTCACTCATGGACTCTGCTGTCACCATAGAGATCACTCAGGCCGAAGCTGATGTAGTGCCAGTGTTCAGGGATATTGGCAGAAGGGCTCCCCACGTTCCTGTACATGCTAACATAGTCCAAGGGGTCTGGGCCGCCCAACCTGCAAAAGACAAAACACAGGGGAGTCAGTGTGAGCCTGAAAGCAGACAGTGTGAAGCTAAGGGGTCATGCCTTACAAATCTAAAGATCCCATCCTGGAGGAACCTGGGATGACTAAAAGGAGGCCACACCTCCAGGATAAGACCAAGGGATGGGCAGCTAGAAGCTGCCCAGTTCCATAGGCACAAGAGGCTCCCTTTGATCCCCAACATGCAGGACGTCTTTTAGAAATAAAACAGACTAGGTGGTGGCCCCTTTTACTTCCTCCTATTTCAAATTACCAATCCCAAATGCGATTGGCAGGGATTATCTCTCTTCCATGGAGCCTGTAAACATGCCAAGCTTCAAGACGAGAGGTGCATTAGTCAATCAATTGGCTTCTGTTGAAAGACCATCCTGAGCATCCCCAATGGGCATTGTTCCTGGAAGCAGAGGCTCAGCTCCACTCCTGCCTCTTAGACAGCTAATTCCTGAAAGACTATATTGTGCCCTATGTTAATTACAGTTTGTTCTAAACAAACCCAATGCCTCCAGACCCCAGCCTGCACCCCACAGACCAAAGCTGGTCTTTTCTCATGCAAGTGACAAAGGCCACACTTAGGCTAGTTCAGCCCTGCACAGAGAACCGCAGCACGCCAGACTGAGCCTAAAGCGCCTGCATCCAGGAGATGATCCCAGGAGACTGTCACCTCAAAGGCAGAGCTGGAATATTAAATGATTTGGGGTCTCTGAGGACCATATTAAACATCCCCCATAATTCCAACAGAGAAACAGCGGAGGAAGAGATTCAGTCATTAGCTCACTCTGAGGATTTAATTCCATAAGGGTTTCCTTTAGTAGAGCAATTAGTGCTCTTTAAAAAAAAGAAGAAAAAAAAAAAAAAAGTCCTGCTTTTCTTCAGAATGGATAGGGAAACTTGGTAGACTTGAGAAACAGCCTAAATGGAAACCATCAGCGGGAGGAAGTCTTCATTTAGCCCACAAACACTCTGCATTTGAGCTGCCTCGGACATCTGACTATTCCACAGACTGCAAAAACTTTGCCTGCTCCTGGGACATTGATGGAGTGCACTTTGCAATTGGGATCGTACGCTGAAGGAACACTAACAACCAAATAAAAGGCATGTTACATGTGATCCCAGCAAGAGTGTCAGCACCATGCAATTTAAATACTGTTTAAAACCAGTAGGTCTGGTTTCATCTTCTTTTGCCAGGGTATTACTTGCCTTTATAGAAATCCTTATTCCCTGCTAGGAAATAATAAGTTATTTATAGAACATATAAGAAAGTTGCTACAAATAGCTAAGAATCTCAACTGAATAGATTAGGAAAGGGGACAAATCCCCATGTCTTTCCTTAACTCTGATTTGGCCAAATCATTTGAAGACTTCCACAACCAGGTGAACATAGAAAAGTTTGCTGGGGGAAGGAGGAAACAAAAGGGTAGCTGTCCCTGGAACAAGCACATGAGAGCTGCAGAACCCCGTTAACAGATCAGAGTGACTACAGGCTCCGCATCTGCTCCGATTTCCTACTGCAAATTCCCAGTCTTGCCCCTCCGAGTGGCAAAACCCTATCCACGGTTTCATGCTCCGTCTGCCACACCCCCTGCAGTCCTCTCTCAGGAGATACTGCATCAAGGAGTGCGGCTTTACCTTAAAACTGCAACGAATAACCAAGAGTCAGACAAAATTAACCTTGTCCCCAAGAACAGTGCTCTGTTCTATTTACTCAGAAACCTGATGGGAAACAGATGAGTATATAGAAAATAATCATATTTTGCACTTAGAAAAAGATGTTATCCAAGGACCCAGAGCATCCCTTGATTATCTTCCTTGAACTTACTTCCTTGAACACCTAACTTCACTCTACATGCCAGTTGCAGGACTGCAGTGGCTCCAGGGTACAAGCTCTGCCTCCGTGTTTCTGCTCCCTGCTCAGTAAAGTCTCAGCTTTCAGCCAGGATGTCCCTGCTGGCCAGGGGCCACTAGCCAAAGAGCCAACCTTCTGTCAAGAGAAAAGGAATCTCAAGGGACCCTGGGCCACAGCCAGACCCAGGTAGCCTTAGGCAGTCAAACTGCCAAGGAGGCCTTGTGGGATCTCAAAGGTGAGGTGTATCAATGAATTGATCTCAGAATCTGAATTATGCAAACCCTTCCAAATCTTAGAAAGAACCTGTCTCTCATCTGCTCCTTCTTATATTTTTCTGCATCTAGCCAGCACTTCTACCTTCACGAAGTGCTCTTGATTAGTCATTACATGTTGGCCCATCTCTAAAGATAAGTCCTGCCTGGTTAACAAGCTTGCAGCAGAGAAAAGGAAAGGAAAGGAAAGGAAAGGAAAGGAAAGGAAAGGAAAAAAGAGAAAGAAAGAAAGAAAGAAAGAAAGAAAGAAAGAAAGAAAGAAAGAAAGAAGAAAAAAAAAGTTGCCCAAATCAGTCTTAGTCCTTTGCATGTGCTTTAATATCTCCTACGCGCAACTCTATCCTTCACGGCCAGTTGGGTGACAGAAAAACAGCTGCCCAAGTCTGTGTATGGATTTCTCCATACACTCAAATGAGGCCTGAACAAATAGCATCGTAGAACCTGGCCCACTTTTTCTCATGACACAATCCAATACAGTTCATCACAATACATATTTAAATATAGACGTGCAATGAGAATGGGTCATTAAGTTATCAAGAGTTGCTTTTCACTCAGAAGCTCTCTTCAAAAACTCCTCTCAACCAAAGAACAGTTTGCCTGGGGAAGAGAACCGTACCACTGGTCACACCTCCTCCTGGCTATCAGATATGGCTCTCCCATAGGAGGTGGCTGGTGCCCAGGCCCTTCATGCTGTCAGTCTCTTCACATCCTCCCACCGACACAGGGAACTAGCCTCAGCCCTAGACAGTCTAGTTTCTGCCATCTCCAGAGGAAGTTAAGAGGTTATCCTGGAGAAGATTCAGTCCTAAAGGGAGAGGTAACCAGCAAAGACATCCACTCTATCAACCTCCCCTTTAGGTCTACCTGCCCCTTTGGCCACATCCCAAGCTGCCTCCTGAACAGTCTTTCAGAACTCAAAGAAGGGGATCATCTAATACAGTGCCTACATGAATGCAGTTCTGGACAGATTCAACCAGTTCCTCAATTTGGTCCAGAAAGACCATGAAGACAGGCTCTTTGTCAGAGTCCCTCGAACACCTGTTTTGCCCAGAGGCTGTAGAAAGAGACAGGTTGCAAACAGGAATGGTAAACAAGAAAGGACCATTCCTACCCCAAGGGCAGCCCTTCTGTAAACAGGTCTGATCCTTAACAGAGCCACTTGAGGGTTACTCTCAGCTTCCCTGAGAGACTGTTGCCTAAATCCTGAAGCTTGTGGCCAGGAAGCTTCTCTTGACATCTCGCTGCACTTCTTTGCTCCGTGTCCAAGTTCCAGGTCTTCATTATTTACTGTGGTCCCCTTCAATCCTGAGCCAAACCATGGATCTCCCTGACCCTGCCTCTGTTCTAGCCAATATCCTAAAGCAAAGCAGCTGCAGAGCCAGAGGAAGCTCTGCTTGGAGAAAGCAGGGCCAGAGGAAGCTCTGCTTGGAGAAAGAGAACTGTGCAGAGTAAGCAGAAAGTTTATCAAGAAAAGTTGCTCCGTGAAACTTCACACGCAAAAGCACTGCACCGATATGACTGACGTCTGAGCTCATGGGGAAGGTATCAAAAGGAGACCTCCTCCTCCTCCTCTCTTCACAGGCACAACTCTCGCAACTTGCTCCCCTCCTAACCTACGGAAGTGCGGGGGTCCCCAAATCCACCCATACCCTGTGCAGTCTCGAGCTCTCGTTACTCCGCCAGCCGCACTCCTCCAAAGCCCTCTCATATGCTCCCCAGGCCCCGCCTCGCCTCCCCCATCCCACTTCAGCCGCCCCCCGCCCCCGGCTTCCCCTCGCCCACTAATGACCCCCTACAGGCGCCCCCTCCTTTCACCACGTTTACAGTTCCCTCTCGCCTATCGCAACCCCCCCATCCTACACACACCCCCAATTCACTCTATTCTCCTAATCCCAGTTAACCCTTCATCCTTCCTCCCTCGTTAACCCTTCGCTACCCACAGGCTCCGTTAACCCCTTTGTCCCCATTCCCAACTTCAGCCTTAACTCCTTCCCTCGCAGCAGGACGCCCTCCTTCCAAGTGCTTTAACCATTCTTCTCCACCTCCTCCTCCCCCGCAAATGACTTCGCCCCCGGGGTTCTAACGCGTCCCAGCCCGCCCCTGTCCTTCTCCCCGCGGCCCAGGGCATACCAGTACTTGACGATAGCGGTAACCTGGAGCGGGTTCGGCTGGTCAGGGTAAAGGCGACGGCACTCTCCGTAGATGGCGTGCAGTCCCGGGGGGAAGAGCGAGGCGAAGGCCGGAGGGGCACTAGGGCCAGGGGCCGGGGGCGCGGCGGGGCCGGGGGCGCCGCTAGGCCGCAGCTCCGCCATCCGGGCGCGTATGGTGCTGGGGGGACCGGGGAGGGTGGACGAGGGGGAGAGCACTGACGCGCCAGCAGGCGGACTCCGCGGGTGCGACTCCCCGAGGCGATGGGGGCTGCAGCGAGATCTAAGCTCCGCGCCTGCGCACGGCGCACAGTCTGCCCAGGCCGTCGCCGCCGCAGAGACGGCCAGAGGGTGCCTCGGGGGCCGCGGGGCGCTCGAGGGGGCGGGGCGTCGGCGCGCCCTATCCGAGTATCCATTGGGTAGTGTCTGTGCCAGTCACAGGTGGGGAAGGCGTTACTTGACAATAGGACCCGCCTCCCTCTCCTGGTGTTGGGGGTGTCCCAAGGCTCTTGGCCTCCCCCTAGTGTTAGGAGGAACCCAGGTTTAAATAGAGATGTTGAGACATCCTAAGGTGCTAGGGTCCCACGAAACCAGTGGGAAATTCTCCGACAAAGGGCTTGTCACTGTACTGCTGACACGCTGCTAGTAAGAATTTAACCATAAATCTGACAATAATGGATTGATTCATTCATCCGTTAGATTTTAGTTTCAATAGATTATAAATCTGAATGTTTCTTACCGTCATTGAATATCCACTTATATTTACCGACAGTAATGCCGCCAAATTCAGGGGTCGAATGTTGAAATACTTATTTTGGAGTCCTGTTAAAAAGTAGCAA
>NW_024426885.1:25987896-25990905 GCF_017311325.1 Ursus maritimus
CCGTACCACTGGTCACACCTCCTCCTGGCTATCAGATATGGCTCTCCCATAGGAGGTGGCTGGTGCCCAGGCCCTTCATGCTGTCAGTCTCTTCACATCCTCCCACCGACACAGGGAACTAGCCTCAGCCCTAGACAGTCTAGTTTCTGCCATCTCCAGAGGAAGTTAAGAGGTTATCCTGGAGAAGATTCAGTCCTAAAGGGAGAGGTAACCAGCAAAGACATCCACTCTATCAACCTCCCCTTTAGGTCTACCTGCCCCTTTGGCCACATCCCAAGCTGCCTCCTGAACAGTCTTTCAGAACTCAAAGAAGGGGATCATCTAATACAGTGCCTACATGAATGCAGTTCTGGACAGATTCAACCAGTTCCTCAATTTGGTCCAGAAAGACCATGAAGACAGGCTCTTTGTCAGAGTCCCTCGAACACCTGTTTTGCCCAGAGGCTGTAGAAAGAGACAGGTTGCAAACAGGAATGGTAAACAAGAAAGGACCATTCCTACCCCAAGGGCAGCCCTTCTGTAAACAGGTCTGATCCTTAACAGAGCCACTTGAGGGTTACTCTCAGCTTCCCTGAGAGACTGTTGCCTAAATCCTGAAGCTTGTGGCCAGGAAGCTTCTCTTGACATCTCGCTGCACTTCTTTGCTCCGTGTCCAAGTTCCAGGTCTTCATTATTTACTGTGGTCCCCTTCAATCCTGAGCCAAACCATGGATCTCCCTGACCCTGCCTCTGTTCTAGCCAATATCCTAAAGCAAAGCAGCTGCAGAGCCAGAGGAAGCTCTGCTTGGAGAAAGCAGGGCCAGAGGAAGCTCTGCTTGGAGAAAGAGAACTGTGCAGAGTAAGCAGAAAGTTTATCAAGAAAAGTTGCTCCGTGAAACTTCACACGCAAAAGCACTGCACCGATATGACTGACGTCTGAGCTCATGGGGAAGGTATCAAAAGGAGACCTCCTCCTCCTCCTCTCTTCACAGGCACAACTCTCGCAACTTGCTCCCCTCCTAACCTACGGAAGTGCGGGGGTCCCCAAATCCACCCATACCCTGTGCAGTCTCGAGCTCTCGTTACTCCGCCAGCCGCACTCCTCCAAAGCCCTCTCATATGCTCCCCAGGCCCCGCCTCGCCTCCCCCATCCCACTTCAGCCGCCCCCCGCCCCCGGCTTCCCCTCGCCCACTAATGACCCCCTACAGGCGCCCCCTCCTTTCACCACGTTTACAGTTCCCTCTCGCCTATCGCAACCCCCCCATCCTACACACACCCCCAATTCACTCTATTCTCCTAATCCCAGTTAACCCTTCATCCTTCCTCCCTCGTTAACCCTTCGCTACCCACAGGCTCCGTTAACCCCTTTGTCCCCATTCCCAACTTCAGCCTTAACTCCTTCCCTCGCAGCAGGACGCCCTCCTTCCAAGTGCTTTAACCATTCTTCTCCACCTCCTCCTCCCCCGCAAATGACTTCGCCCCCGGGGTTCTAACGCGTCCCAGCCCGCCCCTGTCCTTCTCCCCGCGGCCCAGGGCATACCAGTACTTGACGATAGCGGTAACCTGGAGCGGGTTCGGCTGGTCAGGGTAAAGGCGACGGCACTCTCCGTAGATGGCGTGCAGTCCCGGGGGGAAGAGCGAGGCGAAGGCCGGAGGGGCACTAGGGCCAGGGGCCGGGGGCGCGGCGGGGCCGGGGGCGCCGCTAGGCCGCAGCTCCGCCATCCGGGCGCGTATGGTGCTGGGGGGACCGGGGAGGGTGGACGAGGGGGAGAGCACTGACGCGCCAGCAGGCGGACTCCGCGGGTGCGACTCCCCGAGGCGATGGGGGCTGCAGCGAGATCTAAGCTCCGCGCCTGCGCACGGCGCACAGTCTGCCCAGGCCGTCGCCGCCGCAGAGACGGCCAGAGGGTGCCTCGGGGGCCGCGGGGCGCTCGAGGGGGCGGGGCGTCGGCGCGCCCTATCCGAGTATCCATTGGGTAGTGTCTGTGCCAGTCACAGGTGGGGAAGGCGTTACTTGACAATAGGACCCGCCTCCCTCTCCTGGTGTTGGGGGTGTCCCAAGGCTCTTGGCCTCCCCCTAGTGTTAGGAGGAACCCAGGTTTAAATAGAGATGTTGAGACATCCTAAGGTGCTAGGGTCCCACGAAACCAGTGGGAAATTCTCCGACAAAGGGCTTGTCACTGTACTGCTGACACGCTGCTAGTAAGAATTTAACCATAAATCTGACAATAATGGATTGATTCATTCATCCGTTAGATTTTAGTTTCAATAGATTATAAATCTGAATGTTTCTTACCGTCATTGAATATCCACTTATATTTACCGACAGTAATGCCGCCAAATTCAGGGGTCGAATGTTGAAATACTTATTTTGGAGTCCTGTTAAAAAGTAGCAAGAGTTTTAGTTACTAAGACTAATTTAAAAGACTTGGAAATTTTTTATTTTTATTTTTTTAAGATTTTATTTTAGAGAGAGAGAGAGCACTAGTGGGAGGGGCAGAGGGAGAGGGAGAAGCAGTCTCCCTGCTGCTGGATCCCAGGACCCCGAGATCATGACCAGAGCCCAAGGCAGACGCTTAACCTACTGAGCCACCCAGGCACCCCAAGACTTGGTAATTTTTTAATGAATGCTTTTAGTTATGACAATCTCTTCTTTGTTCTGTTTTACGCAGATGTATGCAGATTGCCTTGAGGAACACCAATATTCATTATCTACTATGGACCTGCTCTTTCCCATTACCTTTCACTCTCTGTAACTGGGAGAATTTTTTTTTTCTAATTTTAAGTAATCTCTACACCCAATATGGGGCTCGAATTTACAACCCCCAGATCAAAAGTCGTATGTTCTACGGACTGAGCCAGCCAGGCGCCCCTGGGAGAATTTTTAATTCCTAAGGCACCTGGTTGAGAATTATTTTCCTGTGTACAATAAGGAATTCCAAGAGAAAGAAAAAAAAAGGAGTCCTGATTACCAATGCTATTGACTAAAGTGTCCCCGCAACTTGAAGGGGGTGGGGATTGCATAATCT
>NW_024426885.1:25990915-26024551 GCF_017311325.1 Ursus maritimus
ACACCTGTTTTGCCCAGAGGCTGTAGAAAGAGACAGGTTGCAAACAGGAATGGTAAACAAGAAAGGACCATTCCTACCCCAAGGGCAGCCCTTCTGTAAACAGGTCTGATCCTTAACAGAGCCACTTGAGGGTTACTCTCAGCTTCCCTGAGAGACTGTTGCCTAAATCCTGAAGCTTGTGGCCAGGAAGCTTCTCTTGACATCTCGCTGCACTTCTTTGCTCCGTGTCCAAGTTCCAGGTCTTCATTATTTACTGTGGTCCCCTTCAATCCTGAGCCAAACCATGGATCTCCCTGACCCTGCCTCTGTTCTAGCCAATATCCTAAAGCAAAGCAGCTGCAGAGCCAGAGGAAGCTCTGCTTGGAGAAAGCAGGGCCAGAGGAAGCTCTGCTTGGAGAAAGAGAACTGTGCAGAGTAAGCAGAAAGTTTATCAAGAAAAGTTGCTCCGTGAAACTTCACACGCAAAAGCACTGCACCGATATGACTGACGTCTGAGCTCATGGGGAAGGTATCAAAAGGAGACCTCCTCCTCCTCCTCTCTTCACAGGCACAACTCTCGCAACTTGCTCCCCTCCTAACCTACGGAAGTGCGGGGGTCCCCAAATCCACCCATACCCTGTGCAGTCTCGAGCTCTCGTTACTCCGCCAGCCGCACTCCTCCAAAGCCCTCTCATATGCTCCCCAGGCCCCGCCTCGCCTCCCCCATCCCACTTCAGCCGCCCCCCGCCCCCGGCTTCCCCTCGCCCACTAATGACCCCCTACAGGCGCCCCCTCCTTTCACCACGTTTACAGTTCCCTCTCGCCTATCGCAACCCCCCCATCCTACACACACCCCCAATTCACTCTATTCTCCTAATCCCAGTTAACCCTTCATCCTTCCTCCCTCGTTAACCCTTCGCTACCCACAGGCTCCGTTAACCCCTTTGTCCCCATTCCCAACTTCAGCCTTAACTCCTTCCCTCGCAGCAGGACGCCCTCCTTCCAAGTGCTTTAACCATTCTTCTCCACCTCCTCCTCCCCCGCAAATGACTTCGCCCCCGGGGTTCTAACGCGTCCCAGCCCGCCCCTGTCCTTCTCCCCGCGGCCCAGGGCATACCAGTACTTGACGATAGCGGTAACCTGGAGCGGGTTCGGCTGGTCAGGGTAAAGGCGACGGCACTCTCCGTAGATGGCGTGCAGTCCCGGGGGGAAGAGCGAGGCGAAGGCCGGAGGGGCACTAGGGCCAGGGGCCGGGGGCGCGGCGGGGCCGGGGGCGCCGCTAGGCCGCAGCTCCGCCATCCGGGCGCGTATGGTGCTGGGGGGACCGGGGAGGGTGGACGAGGGGGAGAGCACTGACGCGCCAGCAGGCGGACTCCGCGGGTGCGACTCCCCGAGGCGATGGGGGCTGCAGCGAGATCTAAGCTCCGCGCCTGCGCACGGCGCACAGTCTGCCCAGGCCGTCGCCGCCGCAGAGACGGCCAGAGGGTGCCTCGGGGGCCGCGGGGCGCTCGAGGGGGCGGGGCGTCGGCGCGCCCTATCCGAGTATCCATTGGGTAGTGTCTGTGCCAGTCACAGGTGGGGAAGGCGTTACTTGACAATAGGACCCGCCTCCCTCTCCTGGTGTTGGGGGTGTCCCAAGGCTCTTGGCCTCCCCCTAGTGTTAGGAGGAACCCAGGTTTAAATAGAGATGTTGAGACATCCTAAGGTGCTAGGGTCCCACGAAACCAGTGGGAAATTCTCCGACAAAGGGCTTGTCACTGTACTGCTGACACGCTGCTAGTAAGAATTTAACCATAAATCTGACAATAATGGATTGATTCATTCATCCGTTAGATTTTAGTTTCAATAGATTATAAATCTGAATGTTTCTTACCGTCATTGAATATCCACTTATATTTACCGACAGTAATGCCGCCAAATTCAGGGGTCGAATGTTGAAATACTTATTTTGGAGTCCTGTTAAAAAGTAGCAAGAGTTTTAGTTACTAAGACTAATTTAAAAGACTTGGAAATTTTTTATTTTTATTTTTTTAAGATTTTATTTTAGAGAGAGAGAGAGCACTAGTGGGAGGGGCAGAGGGAGAGGGAGAAGCAGTCTCCCTGCTGCTGGATCCCAGGACCCCGAGATCATGACCAGAGCCCAAGGCAGACGCTTAACCTACTGAGCCACCCAGGCACCCCAAGACTTGGTAATTTTTTAATGAATGCTTTTAGTTATGACAATCTCTTCTTTGTTCTGTTTTACGCAGATGTATGCAGATTGCCTTGAGGAACACCAATATTCATTATCTACTATGGACCTGCTCTTTCCCATTACCTTTCACTCTCTGTAACTGGGAGAATTTTTTTTTTCTAATTTTAAGTAATCTCTACACCCAATATGGGGCTCGAATTTACAACCCCCAGATCAAAAGTCGTATGTTCTACGGACTGAGCCAGCCAGGCGCCCCTGGGAGAATTTTTAATTCCTAAGGCACCTGGTTGAGAATTATTTTCCTGTGTACAATAAGGAATTCCAAGAGAAAGAAAAAAAAAGGAGTCCTGATTACCAATGCTATTGACTAAAGTGTCCCCGCAACTTGAAGGGGGTGGGGATTGCATAATCTGGAGAAAAATGCGCTGGGCTCCTATGAAAGTAGCGGCACATAACTTCTTCACCTCCATTTTCTTAGTCATCAATGTCAATTCTAACTCTCCATGAAAATTAGAGATACTAAAGCAGTTCCTTAAGCTATTAAATGAACGATGTTTTTGAATGACCAAAAGATCACCTGTACCCGTAGTTCCAAATGTCAGTCTTCAGACCAATGTTAGCCTGTTGCAAAGTTTACACCCATCCAGGAAAAAATGCACTGGTTTTTTCAAAAAGCAAATTTTATAAAATTTAAATTGTTTTATTTTGTTCTGGGAGTATGTCCTCCTTCCCCGTGCGTGTGGGGTGGTGGTGGGGGTATTAAATTTTCCTTTATTACGGTTTGATGCTGATAAATGTTTATTAATGTCTTACTGCCCCAAATAAAAACATAGCAACCTTATACTATCCAGGGGAAGTAGTGGCAGGACTGATCTGGAAAATCTCAACGTCCACGAAATACTGGCCAATCCAAACCCAACTACAGACAAGTACTCAAAAAGACTACATACTTCAGCATGCACTGCGAATCCCTTCAAAGGAACTACAGATCCTGGCATGCAATACAGCCATCAATCTACGTCCCCGTCTATTCATCTATGGAGACTACAAAGCCCAGGTTACTATGCGTGGAAATGTGACGCCCTAGTCTTAAATTAGGCGGGGCTCCGAAGCTGCCTGGCGCGTTATACTCAGGTGCAAGGCATGCTGGGGGTTGTAGTTCTTTGGAGGAGAGGTCGGGCCGCTCCCTGGACGCCTTGTACCGGCGGCTAGATTGCGCATGCGTGTCTGTGGCGTTAGCAGCGGACCCGGCTGGCAGTTCCTTCCTCGGAAGGAGAGATTCTTCTGCCATGGAGTCCTACGATGTGATCGCCAACCAGCCTGTCGTGATCGACAACGTGAGTTGCGTCTTTCCTATCTCTAAATGGATTTATTCTCTCTTCCCCAAAGGGATCGCTTCCCGTGTTTCGGCCTGGGCCACCGGCTCTTTGTCACTGGCCCAGCCTGTCAGGCGGGTTCAGCAGCCACCGCCTCTGTCCTCCCCTCACCCGTAGTCCGCAGGCAGGGCGGCTGGCCAGCAACCATGGGATGGAGAACTTTGGGATGGATAAAGGGAAGGGTTGTAGTCCGAGCGGGGTCCTTAGGCCATTGGCTCGAGGGGCCTTAACTGCTCTGTGAGCGCCCGGCGTCCGCCCCCTCCCCAGTTTCCAATAACTCTATTGGCTGTTCTGGTTGTCCATCTTGACCGATGACCCCGCCTCTGGGCCTTGCCGGATGAGGGCAGCCCTCCGCAGTGATTGGCTTACGCCCCTGCCTTTCTTCTGGGCCGCCATAGTGTTTCCTCTCTCTAAGGGGCGGGCGGGTGCGCAAAAGCTGTGGGGATTGGCTTCGGGAGCTCAAGAGTGGAGAGGCCTGACGGGCTGGGGCCCGCCCTCGGGTGGAGAAGGGCTAAGGTTCCTTCGGTCCCCGGCAGGGCAGGCGGGCTTGTTGGTGTATCTGGGTGGGGCTCGGGAATCTGGTGCCAGAAATGGCCATAAGATTTCAGTTATTTCTGTGATTATAGATTACGTTAATAAAGATCCAGAAAAAAAGAGAGTGACCAAGCAAGCAGGGAGGTACCATCCTCTTCGGAACCCCTAGCAGCTTGGGAAAAAAATTACTAAACATATTTGCCAGGCGCTCAAGCGCTTGCGGGGGAGAGGGGGGCCTTTCACGTTCACATTCGAATCGAGCCCTTACAAAAATTGGGTGGATAGTTAAGGCAGGAAGTTTGATCCTCGTTTCACAAATAAAAAAAACTGAAGCACAAAGAGGTAAAGTGAGCCCAAGGTCACACGGTAGAGGTGACCTAAAACCAGTGCTTCATCCGCTATTCCTCTTGCTAGTAGCCCACGCGAATGCATCAGTAGTAACAAACGGAAAGAATCTAAATAACTGCTCTTATTTTGAGCGGAGGGCGACTATTGTAAAACAACTGCATTTCTGTCTTCCACTGAAAGGGCTCGTCCCGCCGAGATTGGTTGGTACCTTCTGGGTCCCTCTATTGAGGGAAAACTGTCAGTTCTGTCCGTCCTAAGCTGCCGGATTCATTGTTGATCCAGCCCTTGGGACCTTAGGCATGTTACAAGGTGCCTTCGTTTGCATCATCTCGTTTGAGCGTCAGCACTGGTAGGTGGATAGGAATTACTGTCCCCTGTTTATGCAGGAAAGTGAACCTTAGGTTAAATAACAGTAAGCAAGCCACCTGTCTTAGACGTTGAGGAGCCAAGACTCAAATTGAGGTTGGGTTCCAAGTTTCTCATTTTTTCCAAGGAAAGGTGCTTTTTTGTTGTTAGCTTTCCTTCTCTCCAGAGGTATAGTTTTTGCCTTGAAAAGCAGGAGGATGAGTTCAATAGACGCCTTATTTTGGGAGGGTTTGTTTTGTTTTGTTTTGTTGTTGTTGTTGTTGTTTATCTCCCTCACTGAACTGTTAAATGATTGGGCGGAAAGATGACATTCTTTAATTTTTTTTATTATCCTCCCCTTCCCACCTTCCTCCACACACATAGCAATTGCGGCCTGGGACCACTATATGTTCAGTAATTGTTTTTTCATTGGATAGATGGGTAGGTGGATGAGTGACCAAATATCACTGTAACAAAGGTGTCCCTAAATAAGGAAAGGTTTGAAGTGGGGCGAGACCCCTAGTTAGTTACTGCAGAGGGTTGAGTAGGTCTCCTTGTTCTTGATTCGATTTTCAGAGAACATGTTTCTATCTTCAGCCAGTTTGTATGTACTTCATCTGCATTTTTCTTAATTTTAAAAAAATAGAAAAAAAATAGAAATTAGCAAGTGCCTGTTTTCATCAGCATTGCAGAAGGAGCAGTCTGTCCATCCCATTAGATCCTTTGATTCTGGAATTTGGGGGCAGGAGTTCCATCTCCAGCCATTTTCTTTAATGTCACTTAAGCTAATGCTTTTAGTTTCTCCTTTCTCTTTCTCCATTGTGTAGTTGAAATGCATCAAAGCAGAGGTGCATTTTCAGTTTTAAGATTTAAAGAATTGATTTGTTTATTTTCTCTGGGAAAACTTTTTTTTTTTTAAGATTTTTTTTATTTGAGAGAGAGAGCGTGAGGGGGAGAGAGAGAGAGAGAGAGAGCAGGAGCAGGTGGAGGGGCAGAGGGAGAAGCAGACTCCCCGCTGAGCAGGGAGCCCAATGTGGGGCTTGATCCCAGGACTCTGAGATCATGACCTGAGCTGAAGGCAGGTGCTTAACGGACTGAGCCACCCGGGTGTCCCTGGGAAAACATTTATTATGCCAATAATTCAGCCAAAAGGTGAAGTAGGAGAGATTCTCCCATTTGGATTTACTGAGCATCTGCTACATATTTAGATCTAGGGCCTCAGGTAGTTCTTTCTGTTTGACATTTAGAGATTTTGTTTTGTTTCAACATGAAAGATGGATAGGAAAAATCATTTGAAATATTTGAGCCAACTTTATGAGAATAATGTGTATCTAGCAGATTTAACTGCTCCGTAGCTTAACACATTGCTACAACTTTATTTCTGGGCAAAGGAGAGTGTAATTAAAAGGAGAGGGGCGCCCAGGTGGCTCGTCGTTAAGCGACTGAGCCACCCAGGAACCCCCAGCACTCAACTCTTGATTTTGGCTCAGGGCATGATCTCTGGGTCATGAGATCAAGCCCCCGCTCGGACTTCTTGCTGGGTGCAGGGGTGGGGGGGGAGTCTGCTTGAGGTTCTCTGCCTGTCTGCCCCTCCCCTCCTCACATGCACGTGCGCACGCTCTCTCTCTCTCTCTCTCTCTCAAATAAATAAATATTTTTAAAAAAGAAAGGAAGGAAGGAGAAGAAAGAAAGCACGGAAAAGAGGGAAGACCCTCATTATCAGTTCACAGCCTTTCCCAGTCTTAAAATAATTGTTGACTACTCCTTTCTTCCTATTCTGACACCAAACCAATTCGTGAGAATTTAATGAGGAGAATGGAAGGGGAGGTGCACATGCACACACTTTAATGACGATTAAGTGATAGGTATTTTTAAAAACTGAACACAAGTCATTCTTCCTAAAGGTATGTCATAGATAGTAATACAAGAGGAGGGCAGCTCCCAGGCCACATTTTGAGGACTGTAACACTCTGATTAGAATACTGTGTTTATTCTGAAGCTCAAATCTTTGCTGAGATCTCAAAGGTTAAGTTCTGTCCTAAAATGGATCAATGTTCTGGTCAATCTTAAAACTGTCTTCATGACTATTTGGGCCTAAATGCAGGAATAGTATCAGATCTTCTCAAGTTCATCAATAAACTAAGTAAGTTTCACTGATGAGGGGGATCTTATACTGCTTTAGCCCACCTTTTTTTAAAAAACGAGATATTAAACATACAGGAAATTTCAGAGAAGTATATAACAAGCACCCACATAGCACGTGTCTACCACCCACGTTTACTAAATGTTGACATTTGCAATGTTTGCTTCAGGATTTTTTTTTTTTTTTGAGATTTTATTTATTTATTTGACAGAGGGAGAGCACAAGCAGGGGAAGGGGCAGGAAGAAGGCTAGGGAGAAGCAGGCTCCCAGCTGAGCAGATAGCCCGATGCAGGGCTCGATCCCAGGACCCTGGGATCATGACCTGAGCTGAAGGCAGACGCTTTACTGACAGAGCACCCAGGCACCCCTGCTTCAGGATTTTTTTTTAGGAAATAAACATTACAGATATAATTGAAGCCTCTTTGTATACGCCTCCACAATCCTGTCCTTCCTGTCCCAGAAGTAACCTCAGGAGCAAACTATCATCATAAATTTATGTGCTGCTTTCCATCCATGATTTTGCAGACATAGATACTTTATAGTGTGTGTGTGTGTGTGTGTGTGTGTGTGTTTAGTATTTGTGTTTTGAATTTTTACTTAAGTGCTATCATCTTATTTGCCAGCTCTTCTTCTTCTTCTTTTTTTTAAGATATATTTATTTGAGAGAGAGTGAGCACGCACAGGTGGAGGGGCAGAAGGAGAGGAAGAGAGAAACCCAAGCAGACTAACTGCCTCGAACCCGGAGCCCAACACGGGGCTTGGTGACCTTAGCCAAAACCAGGAGTCAAGACGCTTAACTGACTGTCCCACCCAGGCACCCCAACTTCTTTTTATTATAGAAAATGTCCAACATAAACAAAAGGAGAGGGATAGTGTAACGAACATCCACATGTTCATCACCTAGCGGTAACAGTTATCAGCTCCTGGCTAATCTTTTTAAACTGCATTCCCACCTACTTCCCTCTCCCATACTGTGGGCTTTTTTTATTTTAACTTTTTAAAAATTTATTTTTTTAAAGATTTATTTGAGAGAGAGAGCACACGAGCAAGGGGAAGGGCAAACGGAGAGAGAGAATCTCAAGCAGACTCCACCCTGAGCACAGAGCCCAACACGGGGCTCAATCTCACGACCCTGAGATCCTGACCTGAGCCGAAATCAAGAGTCGGATACTTAACCGACTGGCCCACCCAGGCACCCCTTTATTTTTTTAAGTAAGCTCTATGCCCAATGTGGAGCTTGAACTCACAACCCTGAGATCCAGTCTCATGCTCTACCACTGACTGAGCCAGCCAGTTACCCTCTCCCACATTCTTTTAAAAATTTAATCAGGGGCACCTGGGTGGCTCAGTCGGTAAGCATCTGCCTTCGGCTCAGGTCATGAACCCGGGGTCCTGGGATTGAGCCCCGTGTCTGGCTCCCTGCTCGGGGTGTCTTCTTCTCCCTCTCCCTCTGCCCCTCCCCCCAGCTAGTGCTTGCTCTCTGGCACACTTGCTCTCTCTCTCTCAAATAAACAAATAAAATCTTTAGAAAAACCATAATCGATATACTATTACTAACCTAAAAAAATTAATAATTCCTTAATATCATCAAATATTCAGTGTTCAAATTTCACAATGATCTCAATTTTATTATTTTTTTACAATTTGTCATCAGCTCTTGAGATATGCTGATTCACTTAAGTTTTGGGTTTTTTTAAGATTTTATTTATTAATTTTGAGAGAGAAAGCGTGCGCGAGTCTTAGCAGGGAGGGGGCAGAGGCAGCAGAGGGAGATAGAGAATCTCAAGCAGACTCCATGCTGAGCTCAGAGCCCAAAATGGGGCTCACTCTCATGACCCTCAGATCAGGACCTGGTCGAAATCAGAAAATTGATAAATTGTATATGCAGTCTAATTTTTAACTGTTGGAAGTTAATGTAAAAGTAGTTTGTAGTCTGCAGGGACGGAAAATAGATTCGTGGTTGCCTAGGACTGCTTGGGGGGAGAGGGCAGGTAGGATGGAGAGTGACTGCTAATGGGTAGAATTTCTGGGACAATGAGGAAGTTCTAACATTTCATCGTGGTGAGGATTATACAACTCTGTGACTATAGTAAGAACCATTGAGTTATACACCTTAAGTGGGTAAATTATATGGTGGTGAATTTCATTTCAATAGAGTTTTTTAAAAAGTATTTTGTGGGCCAAACAAAATATGTCTTGGTGCCAAAATGGGCCACCAGTGTCCTGGAATCTGAGGCTCCACATCTCAGCATCCTTTTCCCACTTGTAAAATGGGAGACAGCTAGCCTCCTTCCCAGCATGTCAAGAATAAGCAGGGCTGCTTAGGTGAAGGTTGCCCAAGCCACAGGCCCATAGTCCGCAGGTCCTGGGAGAGCCTTGCTGAGGGATATGCTATCTGCCTGCTTCAGAAAGAGAATGGTCATTGGTGGCTGGCAGCAGACTCCAGTCTTCAAATCTTCAATATTTATTATGAAATGACTTTTTCAAGCCTCTCTGCAAGGCACTTATTTATTTGGCTTCACCAGAGTGAATACAGAGTGGAAGCTCATTTGCCAGGTACCTAGTTCCTAGTTACAAATACTGTTAAAGGAATGGACAGGGCCCTTTCATAATCTGTGGTGTGGTTTCAGCAGACTCGGCTGCCCCCGCCATCCCTGCTCGCTCTTCAGCTGATTGCTGGCCTCCCGGGCCAGCTCGTGGCACCACAGAGACAAGCTGGGTCTGGCCCCACCGTGTGCATCATCCCTGATGCCGCCTTCCCCTTTGTTGCACCACCTCTGCCTGAGGCTGCTGGCGTTTCCGCCTCTTGTTCACGTTTCATACTTTAGGCTTCATCTCCCAATCATTTGAGCTTGGTTTTATTGTAGGCAGCCAGCGTCTATTCGAGTACCCTCACATGCCAGATACTGCTGATACATAAAGTCTCTGAGCTTGAGGAACTTGGGCTGAAAATGGACAAAAATGGAAACCATAAATTCAAATAGATAGCAGAAGGAAATGCAGACTGCCTAGTGGTACAGGTAATGGTGATTTGGGGAAATAACAGGAAGAGGATAATTAATTCCAGCAGGGGATTATCCTTCAGGAGGAAGGCAGTGATATTAGTGCTGGGTCTATAGGGCACCTGGGTGGCTCAGTCAGTTAAGCGTCTGCCTTCGGCTCGGGTCATGATCCCAGAGTCCTGGGATAGAGTCCCGCGTCAGGCTCCCTGCTCGGCGGGGAGTCCGCTTCTCCCTCTGCCCTTCCCCCCTGCTCGTGATCTCTCTCTCTCTCTCTCTCTCAAATAAATAAATAATCTTAAAAAAAAAAAAAAAAAGAACTGGGTCTTTATTGGGTCTTTACTCTCTTGCTGAGAAGCCAGAGAGGAAGAAATGAACCTAACATCTTAATTTGCCTTGTTACTCAGACTCTAGTCAGATTTTGCTAGTAAACTCAAAATTAAATATCCAGGAAAATCGTCTCTTCAAAATATCTAGAATCTGAAATGCAGGTCTCATCTTTACTTTTCTTGTTTTCAACCTCTGCCAGGAGGTCCAATTAGTGTGTTGGCATCACCACACCCAGATAAAGGCAGTGAGCAATTACTGGAAGCTTGAGCCGACAAGTTCCCGGAGTTCTCCTGTACAGTGCTGTTCTCACTCCCCGTGCCTCTGTCCCAGAGCCCTGGGGCTGCAGCAGTAGTCCTCCCTCCTTCCCAGGCTCTCAGCTCAGTTTACAGCTGCACCTTTTCCAGGCTCCTTGCTGTTCTGCCCAGGCCGATGAGTTTGCACATTGTCTCCTGTTTTCTCTCTTTTCTGTTGGCAGAGTTTCCTGCTGTCTTAAAGAACTGGCATTCCCTATCCTTTAGCTACTTCCTCCTCTCTCTGTCTTGCCAGAGCCAGGCACCATGATGGCCTATCTAACACCCCCCCAACACACACACACACACATTTCTCCTGTCGAAGAGCAGGAATAAGAGAGAGAGAGGAAACCAGGGGTGTTGCAGGAAAGCCTTTGGTGCAAAGATAACCTTGGTTATTTAGCATCTCCTGATGTGTTTACTGCTTGCTGTGTGGGTTCTGGAAATATCACCCTCTGCCCCAAGAGAAGTGGTCGATAGGCAGCAGGAAAAGGCTTGCCCCTATTATATGTGCAGCAAACGGTGCTGGGGTGGAAGGGTGAGCGTATCGGGTGTGGTGGTAGAAGAGTTAAGAAGGAAGAGAACAGGCTCTATCTGCAAGCAGTATCAAGCCTTGACATCTGTCCTGCACAGAGTTGGCATCTGTGTCTAGAGACACCATTTACTTCGGTTGGGCCTTAGGTGGTACCCAAGATGTTGACAGAGAAGTCAGGTTCTCTTCTGGCACCCCACCGGACTTACCAAGGATCGGAGCAACAGGATTGTAATGTTGGGTCTCTTCTCAGGTGATGCTTTAGAACTTCTCTGCTCTTTACCATCAGGAGACCAGTGAGTAAAAGAAAGCATAGTAAAAAAATAAAACAACTACAACCCCCCGAAACGAGCAGAGAGGTCTGCCCCTGCAGTAAGAACCAGACGACGTATGTTCCATCAGTCAGCTTCAAGCATGGCAGTGTTCACGGCGGTGTCGGTCGTGGAGACCCTGGAGGGCGGGGAGAGTTCAGGCCTGAGCTGGGAAAGGAGGTTAACAGTGTCCCATGTGGTTTAACAGAAAGAATCACGTTCCTCCCACCCTGGTTACGTTCCTGAACCTGGCTGCTTTGGTGCTTCTAGGTACTTTTCTCCCCTCAGGTTTTTTCTTTTTCTTCCCTTTATTAGTAGTATTTTTGATTCCAGAAGTAAAGCATGGTCAATGTAGAAAAGTCAAAGAATGCTAAAATATCAAGTAATACTTGGAGTGTACAGTGAAAGTTCTCCTTACCATCCCCAGTCCCACTCCCTCCTGGCGGCAGGCACTCCCTCTACAAATGGTCATTCAGATGGACATATTATACACAGATATAAGGACTCTTTTAAATAAAAGTGAAACCATGTTATACATACTGTATGATGTATCTCGTTTTTGTCATACTTCTGACTTCACTTTCTCTCTCCTCTCTCCTCAGGGATCCGGTGTGATTAAAGCTGGTTTTGCTGGTGATCAGATTCCCAAATACTGCTTTCCAAACTAGTAAGTAATTCTGTAGCTTAGTCAGAAGCTTGGGAGGCTTCTCAGCTTTGTCATGGGGTCAGCCCTCCACCTTTTACAGAGAAGGATCTCTGATTTGGGTCAGAAATATCAAATATACAAATAATTTAAAATAATACATGTTGGGGCGCCTGGGTGGCACAGCGGTTAAGCGTCTGCCTTCGGGGGCGCCTGGGTGGCACAGCGGTTAAGCGTCTGCCTTCGGGGGCGCCTGGGTGGCACCGCGGTTAAGCGTCTGCCTTCGGGGGCGCCTGGGTGGCACCGCGGTTAAGCGTCTGCCTTCGGGGGCGCCTGGGTGGCACCGCGGTTAAGCGTCTGCCTTCGGGGGCGCCTGGGTGGCACCGCGGTTAAGCGTCTGCCTTCGGGGGCGCCTGGGTGGCACCGCGGTTAAGCGTCTGCCTTCGGGGGCGCCTGGGTGGCACCGCGGTTAAGCGTCTGCCTTCGGCTCAGGGCGTGATCCCAGCGTTATGGGATCGAGCCCCACATCAGGCTCCTCTGCTGGGAGCCTGCTTCTTCCTCTCCCACTCCCCCTGCTTGTGTTCCCTCTCTCGCTGGCTGTCTCTCTGTCAAATAAATAAATAAAATCTTTAAAAAAATAAAAATAAAAATAATACATGTTCATTGTAGAATTTGCGGGCAATGCAGAAAAGTAGAAGAAAATCAAAATCAACGGTAACCTCACTCCTCGGAGATAATCACAGTAGAACTGAGTCTATTTCTTCCCATCTAAGCATGCACGTACATCCTTCTGTATTCTGTTGTGAAATGAAAAGTGATGGTTCTCCGTCTCTCTTTTGTAGTGTGGGCAGACCCAAACATGTCCGCGTCATGGCTGGAGCCCTTGAAGGTGACATCTTCATTGGCCCCAAGGCCGAGGTAATTCCCAGTGCTACTGCAGAAGCCTCAAGCCAGCAGAGGGCCTGCATTATTCCCCACATGGACAGCATCCCAGCAATGGGACAGCCACGAGTAAAAGGAGCAGTTTCCTCTTAAAATATCCCCTTTGGTTCCCTCATCCTAGGTCTAGTTGGTTCACTTCTCTCAGGAGCAGCCTCTAGTTTTAGAAAGGAAATATCTGGAACCCCACTTTGGGAAACAGAGACCAGTCTAGAAAACAGGGCTTTTGCTTTCCTTCTGTATTTTGTCACTACCTTGCCAATGATCAAATTGGCTAACTTCGTTATTTTTTTGGCAAAAGGGATTCAGGGGGAGATCCTGGCTGGGATACCCTGGGGATGAGTTAATTAGCGCTATTTGGAAGAGCCCTGGGGCAGCTTCCAGAAGCAGACCAATGGAATCATTGTTGCCAACCTAGGCTGCAAGCACTGAGGCCCAGAGGTGGGAGCCAGGAGACTGTCCTGGGGTCAGACCACGAGGAGGGTGCCTCCTGTTACTTGCCATAAGGGCACTGAGGGCCCATGGTAATGCAGAAGCCCTCTGTTCTGCCGGCCGATCAGGCAGCGAGAACAGTTTGCAGTGTATAGTTTAGAGACGTGGCAACCGGGGGGTCCTACCTTTAGCCCTGGGTGAGGACTGTGCAGGGGGCACTCCCGGTGCTGGAGAAGCGGGGCCTGCTGGGCTGCCTGGCTGAGACGCTGGCTGCTGCTGTAAGCCCTGCTCTCTGCCCCCAGGAACACCGAGGGCTGCTCTCCATCCGCTACCCAATGGAGCATGGCATCGTCAAGGATTGGAACGACATGGAGCGCATCTGGCAGTATGTCTATTCCAAGGACCAGCTGCAGACTTTCTCAGAGGAGGTGAGGGTCCCGTGAGCAGGGCGTGCGGAGCTGTCAGAGCCACGGCCCCAGAGATGATCACTGCTGGGAGTGTTGGAGTCTTACTGGGGCACCAGGCCACGTGCTCTTCAGACAGGCCTACCCTTAATCTGCACGCCAGTCCTATGACAAACAGGGAGTATTATCTCCATTTTACAAACAAAGGAACAGAAAGAAGCTCAGTGAAGCCAAGTAGTCTTTCCAGGATCACCTAGGGAATAAAGTGGGAGAGCTGGGACTCAAACCCATGTTTTTCAGACTTCAGAGCTTATACTCTAACTTCTAAGGAAGTAGCTAGCAATGCAGAAAAACAAAGGAAGCTGAATATTAGACATATCAGAATTTCCGGGGGAGGGGAGAGTTGTTCGTTTTTCAAAAATACCTTCAAAATATTTAAATTTTGAAAAAAAGATTATTTTATTTATTTATTTGTTTGTTTGTTTGTTTGTTTGTTTGTTTTTGGACAGCAATGCAAAGTTTATTGAGTGATAGCAAAGTGATAGTACAAAGCTCCCAAGGGGGGAGGGGACCTGAAGGGGTTGCCCTGAAAAAAAATTTAAATGATTACTTTTATCATAAGAATTCCAAATTTAGAGTTTAGCCAAATCTGGACAAATTAGAGATACACAGTAAATACAGGGGCATATGTAAGAATCTTGGAGGAGAAGGAAGGGAGGAAGGGGGCAGAGGCAAAGACAGAATGAGTCTTTTAAAGGAGGTATGAATTTGGAAGATTGACAAACTGGCTTGTGCAAGGGTAGATGGCAGGCCCAGCTTGCCTTTTTTTTGGAGGGAGGCTCACAAAGGTCCCCTCAGCTCTCTAGCCTAGCACACAGGGGCTTCTGCCTAGTGCTGATGAGGGGTGGAGATCTTACCTTATCCTGATTACCCTCTGGGCACCTTTCACCAGCATCCTGTGCTCCTGACGGAGGCGCCTTTAAACCCGCGGAAAAACCGCGAACGAGCAGCTGAAGTTTTCTTTGAGACCTTCAATGTACCAGCCCTTTTCATCTCCATGCAAGCCGTGCTCAGCCTGTGAGTAGCTGCCTGGCCCCTTGAGGGTGGAATGGAGGTGCTTCTCCTGTGGGTAGGAAAGGGAGTATTGAGACCGTGTCCCATTCTCGCTTCTCTCGTTCTTTATCTTGGTGGGTAGGCACCCAAGGCTCTCCAGTCTGCCTGCTGGGAAGTCCACACACTGCTACAGTTCTTCCTAAAGGCCTCTGTAACATGTTCAGATGTTTATCCAGTGCCTGCTTGTGCAGACATTATGCCAGGCTGGTGATATAGTTGTGGGATATCATGTTCACCATATGATCCCTGTTCTCACACCCCTATCATCCCTGTCATGCCCCCCGTCTGCCTCATCCCAGGGTTAGGTCTAGGGCCAAGATTGTACACTGGTGACCTGCAGGTTGAATGTGTTTGACCCCATTAAAAAATTGTAAGCCAGCATTTTAATTAGGAGATTTCGGGGTGGCTGGCAGGCACAGTCAGTAGAACATATGACCCTTGATCTCAGGATCGTGAGTTCAAGCCCCACATGAGGCATGACACCTACTTTTAAAAAACAGTGGGGGAGATTTCTATCAAAATCCAAACTTCTGGCTTTTCTGAAAAAACTGGGATGATCTGGCAATGCTGGGCATGCATTCCTATAGGACAAAAATCAGCTGGAGCTGAAGTAGCTGCTGCCATTTCTGGTGGAGTTTGCAAGCCTGACTCTGCTACAGCCCGCTGTACTCCCTGTTGTCCTCCCAACACGAGGCAGTATCAGTTGCTGTTTATCAAACATCGTGGGTTTTTCCCCGTCATATCACAGAAATATGTCTATACCCTTGTCTTTACCAAAAGAGAGAGAGAAGAGAAAAAACAAAACAAAACCAAACCTGAGGATCTAGGAGGCCATGCGGGGAAAAAGCAAGTTTTTTGCGGAAGTGAAAATGTTCTTATTTTCCTTTACTCATTTACCTTTCCTGCCTGGCCCCTGTAGGCACTTGAGTTTTTTCCTCTTGTCTAGAAAGTAAAAACTGCCCCATTGGTTGGGTTCCCGAAGTAGTCCAAGGCAGCCATCCCCTAAGATTGGAAGGCCTCCTCTTGAGTAGGGGAGGGGCTCAGAGAGGCTCAGCTCTTTTCCAGGTTTTTCAGGCTTGCTTATGCTCGGGCTTCCTCAGTACTGTGTCCAGTCTAAAGTTCCTAGAGAAAGTCAGGCCTCAGCTTTAGTTTAGCTGACTTTGAACTCTAAAAAAAAAAGTGAGTTTCTTCCCCGAGCGAGGAGGCAGGGGTTAGTGACGATCTGCCCCCTGTGCTTCAGTTATGCCACAGGCAGGACCACAGGCGTGGTGCTGGATTCTGGGGATGGTGTCACGCATGCCGTGCCCATTTATGAGGGCTTTGCCATGCCCCATTCAATCATGCGCATTGACATCGCTGGCCGAGACGTCTCTCGCTTTCTTCGCCTCTACCTGCGGAAGGAGGGCTATGATTTCCACTCATCGTCCGAGTTTGAGATTGTCAAGGCCATAAAAGAAGTGAGTGCTGCCCATGCGCCCAGGGATGGGATAGGGAATGGGAACGGGGCAGCCAGGACCTCTGTGACCTGGAGTGAAGAGAGGTGACGCTCCAGTCCTGGGGGTCTCTGGTCAGGCTCTGTACTGCCCAGCCAGGCCTCCTGGCTGCCATGTGATCCCAGCTGGGCCCCCTCACACTGATAGTCACTGTCCCCAAGTGGTTCCATCTTGTAGGGGAAAGGGAGCTGCTGCTATTTCTTAAGCTGGCTGATAGGTATACCGCTGGCCATTATGTTTTCATAACATGTACAAATTACATATGTTCTTTTACATCCTTGAAGAAGTCAGAATACAGTTTCTTTTAAGTAAACTAGATCCTCCTGCCACCCATGGCTCTAGGGAAACCTCTGAGTTGTGTAGATGGGACCCAGAACCATGAGTAGTAGAAGGAAAAAGAAACTGAAATCTGGACTAAAATTAGGTTGGGGTCTCAGACCCAGCTCCAGAGAGCCAATTTCCATGCCTGCCCACAAGGAAGATGGATCAGGTAGGAACTCGAATCCTAAGTGCCACCCAGTGAAGGCCGACAGAGGCCACCCTGCCGTGCTCCAGGGCAGGAGCTCTGTGGCCCTTTAGGACAGTCACTGTGGATGGGCAGAGGTCTGCAGCAGCACATCACTGCCCTGGGACTTTGACCAGGTAGGCCTAGGTTTCCCACCTGCCTGACTCCTGCTCGGTTCTGCAGAGAGCCTGCTACCTGTCCATAAACCCACAGAAGGATGAGACTCTAGAAACGGAGAAGGCGCAGTACTACCTGCCCGACGGCAGCACCATTGAGGTAGGTCTGGATTTCCCTTCAGTCCCCCTAGGCCCCCAGAAGCTCTGGGCCCTAACAGAACTCCCCGGAGGAGGCTGGAGTCACATGCACTGCCCTTTTACACCCCTGCCTGGAGCCCTGGAGCTCTTGAACAGCATTGTCTCCTGCAGAGCGAGGCGTCAGGGACTGCTTTCCCTGTGGGGAGGAGAGGAGGCACCAGAGGCATTTTCCTAGGTCAGGATGGGGTTTGGAAGAGGGTGGTTAGTGCTGTTCATAATCAGTTGGACATAGTATAGGGTGAGGTGCCTCTTCCTGGATCTCTGTTAATAGGAAGAAATTTCCATGAATGAATAAACCCATGTATTAATGTCTAAGTTCTCTCGGCTGGAAAGTGCCAGAGCTAGGATTAAATGTAAGAGCTTCCTCTCTTTGGCTTCCTGAGAGTTCTCTTTGTCCCTTTTTATTTCCTGTTTGTTCCCAAGAGGCTTGTCTTGGTGTTTTGAAGCCCTTGACATACCAGGTCTTCCCTGAGCCCAGCCTTTCTAGCCACCTGGTCACTAACAGATGGGCAGAGGGGCCTCTTCCGTTCTCACTCCCAAAGGGACCTCAGCCCTGGGCCCAGCCTCTGAGTTTGCCCTCTACCCTGCAGATTGGTCCTTCCCGATTCCGGGCACCTGAGCTGCTATTCAGGCCAGACCTGATCGGAGAGGAGAGTGAGGGCATCCACGAGGTGCTGGTGTTTGCCATCCAGAAGTCGGACATGGACCTGCGGCGCACGCTTTTCTCAAACATTGTCCTCTCGGGAGGCTCCACCCTGTTCAAAGGTTGGTCTTTGTTCTCAGGTCCCATTGCCAAGGAAGTTTCCAGATCTGGCTGGGCCCAGACACCCAGAGAATTGACTTGAGATTCTCCTTTCCTGCCCATTCAGGTTTCGGCGACAGGCTACTGAGTGAAGTGAAGAAACTAGCTCCGAAAGATGTGAAGATCAGGGTAGGAGCGTGGTGGGGGCGGGGCTGGTTCTGCGTGGAACCGGGCCTCCCCTGCGAGGCCGGACAGCCCCCAGCTTCCACACTGACCTTGAGGTCTGCCAGGGGGGAGAACCCATTTTCCTTCTCCCTCCCAACAAAAGGGGGGCAGTTCTGATACCCTGACGGAGCAGGCTGCCAGGCTGAGGGCACATGAGGTCTTTCAGAGAAACCATAACGTTGACAGATTGACTCCTGGTGCCCCCTTGTGACACAGTCCACCATCTTAGTTCCTGCTGAGGGCCGCTAAACGAAGGAGTGTGATTCCTGCCACGGAGTCTACTTCCGATCAGCCCCCAGCAGACCTGTATCTTGTCCCCTGATAGTCCCAGCTTCCCTGACAGCTGTAGATACCTAGGGCTGCCGGAAATTTGCTCCTCCCGATGAGTGTCAGGCTGGCCACAATACCCCCCAGAGAGGCCATGGGGTTCAGCAGGGACGTTGTGTGAAATGCACCCACGGCCTTGGGCATTGGAATTGGCCGTAAAGGTGAGCGTTAGACAGGAAAGAGACAAGGAGGATGAAAGGCTCAGAGTCCTCTTTCTACCCACCTTTTCAGATATCCGCACCTCAGGAGAGGCTGTATTCCACATGGATTGGGTGAGTAGTTCTCCTGGGAATAAGAACGGAACAGGAAGTGAGGGCATCGTTACCCCCCACCACCCCATCCCTTTAAAGCAAAGCCTTGTCTGCTTTGGCCCCATGGGGACGGGCCAGCTCCACGAATACCTACTTTCTCCCTCTCACAACGTTCCTTGGGATTCCCTCCACTCCAGGGGCTCCATCCTCGCCTCCCTGGACACCTTTAAGAAGATGTGGGTCTCCAAGAAGGAATATGAGGAAGACGGTGCCCGATCTATCCACAGGAAAACCTTCTAATGTTGGGACATCGTCTTCACCTCTCTGAAGTTAACTCCACTTTAAAACTCGCTTTCTTGAGTTGGAGTGTTTGCGAGGAACTGCCTGTGTGTGTGAGTGTGTGTGTGGGTACGAATGTGTGTGCATATGCGAGAGCCGTGTGGCCCAGGGATCCCAGGGCCCAGAAAGGACGATGAACTACCCATGATGACAACGGCCTGAGGCCTGGGGTTGACCACTAGCCCGACAGGGGAGAGTGCTGGCAGAGGGCTCCACTCCTTCATCAGCTGGGCCGTTGTCTGGCTGTGTGGGACTATGTTTACTACCATAGGGAGACAGAGAGGGTAAATCCTGGGAGACCTTGCTGCTGCCCATCCTAGGCTGGGCTAGCCCCACCCCGCCCCACCCCCAGGGTGCCCTGAGGCCCAAGGCAGCCACTGCCTCCCTTGCTTGTCCTTCTGCTCTCAATGCCAGTTGATCATGGACTGAGGACTGGGGCCGAGGTTGAGTTCTGTCTGGTTTTGTGGCAGTTTGGCTTTGGGAGGCTGGGAAAGCACTCCAGGAGCTATTACTGAGACTCTGGGGTCAGGAGAAGGCAGGGGGCCCTCAACCTCACCTGGGGACCAGGACCACACTGGGCAGTTGAAGAGGCAGGAGTAGTGCTATACTTCTGATTGGTGGCACTCTCCAACCCCCAGCTCCTGTCCAGGGGGTCTCGGGAGAGTTTCAGGAGCCTGTTGGCCCCAGGTCCTGTTACTTGCTTTCCATCCATCCTTGGGCAATGCCATCTTCAAACAGTTTTATTTATTGATGTGTTTGTTCAGTATGGGACTGGAGAGGGAGCCCATTGCCTCCTGCCCACCAGTCACCCTGTTCACACTAATGTTTACAGCACCTCAGTTTAGCATAGCGTCCAAGGCCCCGCCACTCCCTGGTAATGGTGAACTGACAGTATCCACAGGCCTCAGGCCTATTGAGGATCAGAGGCTATATTCAAAGTCACTATCACCTGCCTCTTTCTTTCTTCTTCTTCCATTTGCTCACTGCCCTGGAATCAACAGGCGGGTTTCCAGTTGGATTTTTTGAAACAGGAGGAAGAATCACTCTTGGGCAGAGTCCTCTAGCAAAGGAGGGGTATTGGGGATCCAGCCCCCTTAGGACTGGGAAAGAGCCACCATTAACCAGGTTGCCTTTTCCCACTCTAGCTGCCCCAGGGGGGTTAGGTTATAGAGGTGACAAGGCCCCCCACTGAGCTGATTTGTGCCATTCTTAACTTTGGACTTGTCTGGTAAAGAGGGGAGGGGACCAGACCAGAGTGCCAGGAGCTGACAGGCTCATCTCCCGTGATCCAGTGGGGCCAGGTGCCTACCCTGGACTGGGCTGGCCTAGCAGTGTCCAAAGGCTCTTTAGCCCAGATGGTGCAAAGCTGGGGCTAGCAGATCTTCACCGGCACCCTCACTTGTGACACCAAGACCTGCCCCAATCCCAGATTCCAGGCAGCATTCTCCCCCATGCCGTCCAACGACCAAAGGCCCTGCCAGGTACGGGCCACAGCAGCAGGTGTGTGTGAAAGCGATGTGGCGACCCACAAACTGCAGTGTGCTTAACCAGCTCACCTCCCTTCTCCTAGCCCAAGTCTGTCCCTTGCACAAACCACGTTGCCTGGTGGGGCCCAGTGTACTTAAATAAAGTCGTTCCAATAGACGCATCAGCTGGGCCTCTTTCTCTGGGTGCTGGGGGCGAAGAGAGGAGCTGCAGGCCCTGAATCTGAGGTGGTGATTGGGCCTCGTCTGTCCTCTAGAGGGCACTCTTGTACCAGCCAGACAGCCCAGGTCCCAGCCTGTCAAGTGGATAGAGAAGACTGTGTTCATGCCAAAGTCCCACTTCAGGAACTTAGGGTCCCAGCCCTGCACGTACACTAAGACCCATGACTGAAACTACCTCAAATGAGGGGAGCACCTCTTGACATCCCTGAAGTCAAAACTTCCACATGGATAGGAAGCTCAGGAGCTTAAAATATAGTTCCTGGGGCCCACACTCAGTTATTCTGACTTACCAGTTATCCATTTTAAACCTGTATACTTGGTGGGAGGCATTTCCAGGCACTTTGCAAATGTTAACCTATTTGATCCTCCCAACAACCCTGCAAAGTATATATTTTTATTATCCACTTTGCAGATGAAGAATTAGAGCCACAGAAAGATTATGTAATTTCCTAAAACTCTGCCCTTTATTAGGTAGGATTTGAACCCAGGCAATATAGCCCTAGAGCCTAAACTTTTGGCCACTATACAGACCCTCAAAAACCACTGGCCTTAAGCAGTAGTTCCCAGTCAAGTGGGACACGTCTGGCAATGTCTGGAGACATTTGGTTGTCACAACTGGTGGGGAGAGGCTACAGGTATCTAGGCAGAGGCCAGGGATGCTGCTTTAAGTATTTGCAACAAAGAACTATCGGGCTCCGAATGTCTCTCGGTTGAGAAACGCTGGCCTAGAGCACAGGTGTTCAATCCCAGCTGCACAGTAAAATTGCAGAGCTTTCCAAAACCTCCGTGCCCAGGCTATAGCCCAGAACCCATGAAATCAGAATCTTGGGGAACAGAATTCAAGACATCAGCTTTTTTGAAAGCTTCCAGTGACTCCAGGGTTGAAGACCCCAGCCTTGGAAGCAGCTGCTTTTCCTCGCTGACTGTGTTCTGGCAGTGGTGTATGGGGATTGCACCAGGACATGACCTCAGGCCTACAAGTCATTTTGCTCCCAAATGCCCATGCAGCTACTGGTCTGCGCGCCCTCCCTGCTACCTCAGTGACTCTGATGAGGGTGCCCCTCACCCCACCAACTCATCTGCAGAAAAATGTTCTCAGGGTGCTGTTCCTATTAAATGAGGAATCCTGTTCCCCAACCCCACCAACCCACCACTCCCGCACACAGCACGGACCTCAGGAACGGGAGCAGAAATGACTGACTTTAATCAGTCTATGATGACATGAACCTCTTTGAGAGGTCAGGTGGGGGTGGGGGAGCCCTGCAGCAGCTGGGGCACAATGCTTCAGGCACAGCTGAAGCAGAGAGGTCAGAGAAACCACTGGAAAGGTAGAGGGAGGGGGCGGTGGGACTCACAGCTTCCCCTCAGTAGGTGAAAGTGGCTTCTGAGCCCACACAGAGCACCAGCCCCAGCCAGGTGGTGGGACAGGCCTCCATGCCCTGCAGCAACCCCATGTGATCACAGGGTAGCCCCGTCCCTTCTTGGTCCTCTTTTTCCTCCTGCCACACAGGGGGAAGCAGGTCCCTGAGCACATACAGCCCAGCCCTTGTCCAAGCTGGGCCAGACAGCCAAGCCGGAACTTAGACCTCAGTGATGCTCCGGACTAAGCCCCAGAAGCCCCCGCTCTGCCCCCTGTCCTCCAGGCTGTGCCCCAGGGAGGCAGAGGAGCAGGATGAGGGGCTGGCAAAAGTGGTTCCTGCCCAGGGCTGCGACAGTGTCAGCAGGGTGGCCTTGCTGTGCCTGCCTCTCACACCATCTTAACATCCAGGGTTTGGGCCCGTGATAAGTTCTGGCGCTGGGCTTTGACCATGTGCAGGCGTCTCCCGTGCAGCGTGAACTGGGACCAAGTGAACAGCTGCAGCAGAGCACAGGTGATGGGCACCAGCACCAGCAGGTAGAAGCAGCCCTGGCGGAGTGTTGGGGCCTGGGCTGGGGCCGGGGCCGGGGCCTCTGGCCAGGGCTGGGCACTCCCCACAGGGGTCAGTGGGGGCTGCTGGAAGAGATCATGACCTAGGGTGAGAGAGCATGCAGAAAGAAGAGGGTCAGCCCTGGTCTCCTCCAAGGTCCACAGTGCCACATCTCAAACGACACGTATGCATGTGTAAACCGCAACTCACTTCCTCCCCCAAACTCACTTCTCCCCTGTGCTTCCCTTCTGGGTGACTGGCACTGCCATCCACCCCATAGGCTCAAAGTCTTCCTGAATTCTTCAGTTAACCTCACCACTCCCCAGCAGCCAGTCCTTCCCCTCCCCCCAATTCCAAAACACATCCCACACCCAGACACTTTCTGCCAGCGCCCCCTGGCACCACCTGCTCCAAGTTTCCATGGCCTCTGCCACAGCCTCCCCACAACCCATTCTCCATACAGCAGTCAGGATGAACTTTAAAAAACAGATCAGACCATGTCACGGCCCCGCTTAAAACCCTTGCAATAGTTTCTGTTCACGCTGAGAATAAAATCCAAACCCTGCCCTGATGGACAGAGCCCTCTGCTGTCCCAGCCTCATCTCCTAGCTACTCCTAATACCTTGGGCCTCTGTAGTTGCCCCCCGCTCCTATCTGGGTTTCACGGAGATCTTTCTAGACCAGATTCTTCCCATTCGGTCCACATCCTGAGTGTCATCTCCTTAGAGAGGCCTTCCTGGACCACACGCACTAAGTAGCTCCTCGGTCACACTGGCTATTTTACCATCGCTTTTCCCACTACCATCGCGATTTCCTTGTTTGGCTCTTTATTGCCAACCCCACCCATCCCTCTAACTAGAATGTAAGTTCCATAATGGCAAAGACCATTGTTACCTCCCTAAAGGGACCTGGAGCAGCAGCTGGCAGAGAAAGTATTCTATGCACATTTGTCGAATGACGAATGAATGAATGGACTATTGAAAGACTGGAAGAATTGGCGACTCAGTTCTCCTCCCCATGTGGGGAGAGGCAGAGCAGGCGGGGCCCAGGCACAGCCTCTCTCGGCCAGTTGCCATTCTCTCCCCCTTACTGGACCCAGCTTGTCGGCTGCTGTGGCAGGTAAGTTTGACCCCTGGAGCCTCAAGAGCCCTGCACCAGCCCCCAGGCCCTCACCTGTGTAGAAGCACAGCAGCCAGGTGCCCAGCAGGGGGGCGAAGGTCTGGCCCGGCTTGGTCACCAGGGCCACCATGCCGAAGAGAAGAGCTGAGGCTGCCTGCTTGCGGTGATTCAGCACCAGGTCTTCGTCCACTAGGTCACTGACCACCAAAGTCAACAGCTTACAGGTGCCCTCCGTGAAGACACGGTTGCTGCCAGCAAAGAGAGAGGGGGCAAGAATGAAGGGGTGGGACAGAGGGATGTGTGGGGCTGAGGGGGGCAACGCATACCTGGCGATGAAGAGGCAGAGGAGGCTGGGGCGGTCGGGGCCAGCCAACAGCATGAGCAGGCTCAGGCCCAGCTTGAGCAGGAAGAGCCCCCGCACCACGGCGTAGACACCCCAGCGCCGGCACAAAGGCAAGAAGTAGAGGTTGTTGAGGTGGGGGGCCACATAGGAGACGCCTGCACGGAAGGGCACAGCCTTGTCAGGGGCACCGCCACGGCTTCCACAGCTATCCACATCTCATGGTCGCCATCAGAGCTGGCACGGATTGAACACTCACGACATGCCAGGCTCTGGGCTACGAACTCCACATCCTTTCATTTAACCTCACCACCCTTTAGGATCAGTCCTGTTATTATCCCTACCTTACAGATGATAAATGGGAGGTCCAAAGAGATTAAAGAAAACACACCCAAGGCCACACAGTGAATGAGCAGTCAAGACGCACACCCAACCCTGTCAGTCTGTCAGCCCAGCTGTGAAACAGCCACTGCACCACCTCACCTCTGGGGGGGACACCAGCATGGAGACCACCAGGACAGCAGCTCTACCCTCCTCACACCGCAACAGGCTCCCACTCTTGCCTCCCAAAACAGAGCCGGAGCCTGGACGGGCAGCCCACAGCAGCGTAGGCCCCCCGCACCAGGCCCCAGCTGCGAAGGGAGCTGTGCCTGCAGCTGGGCTGCACGCCTCTGTCCTCCCAGCCTGCCTGCGGCACCCACTCACCCAACAGGAAGGAGCCCGTGGAGAGGGAGATGTGGTCCGACAACAGATGCTCCAGGAAGAGGGGGAAGAAGTTGCTGTTGAAATGGCAGTGAAAGACCTGCAACCCAACGCAGGAAGTGAGGAGGCTGCTGGGCTGGAGGGGAGCTGGGAGCAGGCCGGAAGCCAACAGGGGAGCAGCAGGAGCCAAGAGCAGACTTTAACCCCATGTCCCTCCACACAGAACATGCCAGAATAAAACCCAACACCAAATTCCTGTTGCTTATCTAATTTTGCTAAAATGTAGAAGGAATGATAAAATTGTCAAATTGAATGATTTGAGTTTTTTCTCTTTAATTGAAAACACTTTAGGAAACAAGCTCGATGATATAAACACCATCTATTTCCGCATTTGGCTAGCTTATACACTACATGTGTTTTAGGCAAGGCATTTAGTGTTTTAAAAATATTGTCACGGAGTTCCCAAAGCGCACCTCTTCTTCACAGCCTCACTTTGCAGGTGAAGACAGCTGCCCTGAGAGTCAGACCTGCCTAAGATCACGCAGGGATTGAGGTGTTCTGATGGTGCGAGAATCCAGCCCTTCCAACCTGTGTCCCAATAGCAAATCACCCACCAATGCTCACATGAGACCCAGCTTTTAAGGAGCCTGCTTCCCTGAGCGAGGCACATCCTGGCCATTGGGCAGGGGGTTGGGGGGGAGGGCTGCTCTCATACCTGCACTAGGTCCATGCCCACGAACCACAGGAAGTTCCGGTGGCGTGCCAGCTGCTGGAGGTACTGGCCCAAAGTGATGCCGCCTGCATCCTGGCAGCCCGTAAGCAGCTCCTCTCCGCACAGGCTACAGGGCACAAGGGAGTCACCAATGGCTTAGGGCTGAGCCAGAGCCATCCACCCCCCCAGGGCAGCCGCCCATCAGCCAGGGGACTCGGTGTGGAAATCATATTCAAGAGCGCTGGGGGGAACCCAGAGAGCTGGGCCAGGCCACTCACCCGCCATCCTCAGCCAGGGCTGGGCACTCTGGCCCCCTGCCAGCTGCCTCAACCTGCCGCCTAAGCAGCCGTGTGGCCCCCACAAAGCCCAGCCCAGAGCCAGCGGCCAGTGCCACGCAGAAGGCGCGGAAGGAAGAGAAGTCTTCCTTGTTCCAGAAGGCATAGGAGGCAAAGACAGAGAGGGAGCCAGCCGCACTGAAGAGGGAGCAGTAGAAGTTGAGGTGGGTACGGTCGTGGGCAGACAGGGCCAGGTCAGCCAGCAAGGCATGATGGTGCAGGTCCACGAGCGTCAGGAAGCCATCATAGAGGCAGAGGCACAGCAAGAACTGCAGGCCAGCTGGGGCCCAGGGCACCCAGAATGCCAGGAATGACAGCGCCAACAGCGGCCCATGCCAGCCCAAGGCCCGCACCCGTGCCAGCACCACGGCCCTCGAGGAGAGCCTGGCGCCCGACCTGCCAAGGAGAGGAGGAAAGGTGGGAACGGCTTTTACCAATTTGGCAGACTGCAGTTCCCCCTCCCTCTGCCCAGGCCCCAAAGGAAGGACAAAGGCCCAGAGTATGGGACTCACACCAGAGTGAGCCCACTGAGCCCCACGTCTTCAGCCTCTGACTTAGGAAGCACAACTCACCAGGGGGTATACTCTCTTGTCTGCTCCCTTGCCAGCCTGCCAGGGCTGATGGCCAACGGGTGGTGGGATACCTATTTCTCAGAGTTGGGGGCAGTGTTGGGCCCAAGCAGGGATAGGGTTAAGGAATCTGCCAGAAGCAGCAGAGTGTGTCTGCTGTACAGCTCCTAGTCCTGAGGACCTGACAAGCCAAGCTGGGGTAAATCTCTCCCCAGGTGAGCAAGGCAAGAGTTAGTCAAGGCCACTTCTCCCACCTGCCTAACTTTGGGAAGGGAGGGAGCCTAGCCAAAAGCTGAAAATGGTCTCCCTTGCTCTCCCCACCCCAAACACAGACACCCCTGGGGAGGGGTGGGGTGGGACAGGACCCGTTGTGAGCCATCCCCAGGACACAAACCAGGGCTGGGAGCTGAGGAACTGACGGTCACTCAGCCAGCCGAAGAGGGGGTCGTTGAGGCTGTTCCAGAGGAGAAACACCGTCTGCGGGCAAAGGGGAGACGGGGCAGGTGGGCTCCAGGCAGCCTCCTCTCCAGAGTTTTCCCTACCCAGCCTGTTTGCCACCCCTCAAAGATGAGCTCAGCTTTCCTGCCTGCAAACCTCTGTTCAGGGCAGTCCCTCTGCTAAAACCCACTCTGCCAGCCACTGCCCCCATCAGACTCCCACCCATCCAGGGCAAATTTACCCAACTGATAAATTAATATACGTAAATATATTTTATCATATATGTGAGTATCTAGAACAGTGCCAGGCTCACAGTGGCCAGGAGAAGGAGAAGTCGACACCTCCAGCTCCAGCTTTTCTTGCTGAATCACAGGGGGCAACCTGGCCTGCCCCATGCTCCGGACTGGGAGGGACCCAGCCCTGCAACCTGCCCAGCTCCCACCCAGTGCTGGCCTACCTCTCCAACCCAGAAGGCAGCTTTGTTGATCTTGTACACTGAGACAAAGGTGTCCACATAGTAAAGCAGGAATACATTGTGCAGGATAGAGATGAAGAGGGCCAGGGAGCCATAGACCACAGCCGTAGGAAGGCCCAGCGTCCAGGCCTGGAGTGTGCCCAGCCCCATGGCTGCCAGCTCAGCGTCAGCCCCAGGAGCACCAAGGAGCGCACACGTCCAAGAGCAGTCTGGCCATCCTTGTCCCTGGGGAAGAAGGAGCCAGTTAGCTACAGGGATCAGAGCCAGCTCTGCTCCTAACCCCAGACCTCTGAATCAGTTAAAAACTCATTTCCAGGGGCACCTGCGTGGCTCAGTCTGTTGAGTATCTGCCTTCAGCTCGGGTCATGATCTCAGGGTCCCAGGATTGAGACCCACATCAGGCTCCCTGCTCAGTGGGAAGTCTGCTTCTCCCTCTTCCTCTCCTCCACCCCCTCCCCTCCCCCACTCGTGCTCTTTCCTCTCAAATAAATAAATCTTAAAAAAAAAAAAGACACGCACACCTCATTTCCACTGGGAGAAAGTTTGCATGCAAAACAAAGCTGGGGAATCATCAATGACATAAAACTGAAACAGTGCTGGGCTGGATCCCACTCTCCGAGAGTAATCCAAGAAAACTGAGAAAGCCGTGGGAAAAGAAGGCAGGCATCCAACAAGTGCTAAGCCAGGTCATGTGCTAGGACAGTGTGCTCCGTACCTTCTTTCATCCACACTATCTTATCACAAGAACCTTAACAATCTGGACACGCCAACTGTGGGCCCGGGCACACGGTGCCCCTCTGAAGCCTCAGTTTCCTCTCCTGTAAACGGGAAAAAGGGATGATCACGTGTACTCTGCAGAGGAATGTAAGGACCGAGTGAGGGGTCCCTCGGAAAGTGCTCACTAAGTGGACAGTGGTGGCGTCCTGATTATCTTTATAAAATCCCTACAAAATTTATAGCACTATTACAATGTGAAAAGAGAACAATCCTAAGCTCCAAGATGTTAAGTAATTTGCCCAATGTTATACAGCAAAAAAATAGCAGATTTGACCCCTGGCCTGTCTAGTTCTAAAGCCTTTTCTGCCATTTGACCTCCTGCATCAGGTTCCACGCACTGTTTGGTAGAACAGAGAAAGTTCCACAGGTATGTAAGAGTGATAGAGTCCACAACCACTCATGCACTTTGATTCTGGAAATGCCACCTCAAAAAACTAACCCCAAAGGAACATGTACAGAGACGTTCATGGCAGCAATAGTAATAAACAGCAAAGTTGGACACGGCCCAAGAACGCAAAGGGACTGGCTCAGCAAGGCCAATGCTCTCCAGAAAAGGCAAGCCCACGGGCCACCTCAACACGCAGAAGAAAAACTCAAGAACATGTTACGTGAAAAGAGAGAACAAAGCACTGTGTGGGTGCCTGGCTTCCAACCATGCTGACTTGTACACAGAGGCTGGAAGGACAGACCGATCGTGAGAGGGAAGGAAAGAAAAGTCGACCTTTATTAGAGCAGGCCTTCTCAAACTGGAATGTGCTTCCAAGTTACGTGGGCACTTCATCAGAATGCAGATTTTGACTCAGGAGGTCTGGGAAGGAATCAGATTCTGCATTTCGAAGGGGTGCCCAGGGGGCAGCCGCTGGGCCATGACCACAGTTTAAGCAGCGAGGCATTAAGTCTGTCTCTTTTTTTAGATTCAAAGCTGCTGTTCTCTTTTCAGAAAAATAACCCTGTGTGTGCTTGTCTGACCCCCAGAGGGAAGCTATGAGGAGTTCCTTCTCTTAAATTCCCTGTTGTGTGTTAAATTGTGTCCCCCCAAAAAAGATATGCTCAAGCCCTAACCCCCAGTACCTGTGTTACCTTACTTGGAAACAGGATCTGGGCAAATGTAACCAAGTGAAGATGACACCATAGTGAATTCGGGTGGGCCCTTACAGAGAGAGGGAAATTTAAACAGAGACAGACACACACAGAAGGAAGGTGGCCAGGTGAGGACAAATGCAAAACTGGAACGAGGCAGCTACAAGCCAAGGAATGCCCAAGGACTGCAGGCGACAACCAGAAGCTAGGAGGAAGCAAGGAAGGATTCTTCCCTAGAGCCTCTGGAGGGAGCGTGACCAACTGGAGTTGTTTCAGACCATGAGAGAATAAATTTTGGTTGTTTTGCAATAATTTGTTTGCAGTAATCTGTTCCACCAGCCCTAGGAAACGTTTACATACCCTCTCCCTGGAGCGCTGGAGCGCCTGAAGGAACATTTAGTGGGAAATGCTTTTTTTCCCCTTTGCAGCTTTATTGAGGTATGGCTGACACAGAATGATCTGCATATATTCAAAGTGTACTGTCCGATCAGTTTTAACATATATATGCACCTGTGAAACCATCACCACAGTGGAGATCATGAACATACCCATCACGCTGAAAGTTTCCCTGGCACTTTCTAAGGAACATAGTGGAAAGAAAACACAATTGGGGGTCTCCTAAGTCCTGACTGTACCGTTTACTACCTGTGTGACCTGGAGGAATTTGCTTAACCTCTCTCTGTCTGTTTCTTGATCTGCGATACGGCACCAACCTTCCTAAGACTATTGTTAGCGGTCAAGGGGAAAGTACTCTCAAGCACTTAGCACATAAGTGCAGTAGACACTCATACTTCAGAGATTACTGCTAATGAGCCTCTCAGAACTTCCAAAGCCACCACACAAGGATGGGGTGAGTGTTCATCTAAAGGTGCTTTGAGGCAGTAAAGCCCAACGTATACCTCTGTTGCTATCCTTAACCCAGCTCACTTTCTCAGATTCCCCTGGGCCTTTCAGACCCCCCCACCCCTGCCACCACCTCACTTCCAAAGCCTTTGTCCAAAGGGAGTGAAGCCTTCCAGGCCCCCACGCAGATGTCCAGTGACCCACCCTCGTTGCTGGAAGGTGAGCCCTGCAGGCAAGTCCCCAGCCTCCACCAGCTGGCTCCCTGCACCGGTGCTGGGGAAATAGCAGAAACCCTCAGATGGTGGTGATGGTGGTGACATGGGAAGGGCATGACTTTTGCCGTGAGGAGAGGCTGGGTTTAAATTCCACCTGCACTCCCTGCTAAGAATGTAACCTCAGGCAAGCCAATTAACCAAGCTGAGGCTTGGTTTCCTCACCTGTAGAATGGGAATAATAATGCCTGTCCTTTAAAGGAATGCAGGGAGGACTATACTAATTCCCAGGAGTCCAGAGCACTGTTACATGAAGATGTTCAGAAACCGGATTTTTCTTGGGCTCACTCATGAAAGATCCGAGTAGGAGCAGGGGACTATCCTGGTAATCCGGCCCCTTCCCACGGTAAGGGAATTTGAGAGACAAGACAGGGCACATGAGACTAAGTCAAAAGAGGAGAGTCTACAAGTAGCAGGAACACATGCACGGTTCAGGAGAGCCAGATACAAGTCCCCATCACAAGCCAGAGTCGAAGGCAGAGCGACCTGTCCAGGTAAGCCTCTGCCCAGGAGAGGGGAATGCGGGAGAAGATGCAGGGTCACTGCAGCCCTTTCTCTTCCAGATTCTGCTCCTCCCTCAGGAAATGCCTTCCCCTACTCTCCCTCGCACTCTCAATACACCCCAGGAGAAAATAGCAACCCTGCCTCTCCAGGGGAGGAACAGCTTGGAACCCACACCAACCTAGTTGCATAACCCGGGTGAACTACCCTGTCATCCAGCCAACTCCACCCCCACCCTGGCACCTGGCAGGAGAACCTGTTGGAGGTCCCTGGAGCCCACACCGCCCTCACGCTGGGATGGTCCCAGTTTTGTGGCTTTTCGCCAGCCTTTCCTTCTCCCTGGGCCTTGGTCTCCTCATCTATAAAATGGGGATGATGCCAACCTCTTGGATTGCTGCAGGGCTGAAACGCAAAAGGTACATAAAACACCAAGCACAGTGCCTGGCACACAGGAGATCCTCAATAAACGGTAGCTACTGTTACTCTTTTTCATGTCTCTGAAGTTCGGTCTCATGATCTTTAAAGGGTTTCAGTCAGTGTCCCCTTCTGTCAAATCCATGGTTGAAGTGGTCTTTCCAGTACCCAACACTGACGCCTCTTGCTGCCTGGTATATCCTGCCATCCCTCAAATTCTCTTTTAAATGCCACCTCCACACCTTTGTTCATACTGTTCTTTCCACCTAAAATACTCTAGATGTAACTACATATCGTTTCTCAGGCATCTGGGTATGTCTGGCTTTTACATCCATCATCAAGAATCCTTACAACTCTTGTTACTATTTCCACCTCATTTGATAAACGAAGAAACCAAGGCTCTGAAGGTTAAATAAATCACAGAGCTATTAGGGACTGGAGCAAAGATTCAAAACTGGTGTTTTTGACTAAAAACTCTCAGCATTTCTCATGTCACTATGCCCAACCCCACCACCATCTTATCAAATCCCATTGATTCAAGGCCCAGTTCAGTGACACAAGCCTTCCTGAGTACACCTAGTCAGGTATTTTCTCCCCTTTCAGGTCCCTTGGCTCCTTTATCAGGATCCAAATGCCTCCCTTACTCTCCTCCAGCACCCAAGCTCTGTAAGAGCAGGACCACGTCAGACCCTAGTTTTCTACTCCCTGCTTCCAACAGGCTCCTTCACCACACCACAGGTGCTCAATGAATGCCTGCTGAGTCAAGTTGCCCCTAAAAGGCCAATATGGGTATCCCCAGAACTAGGGAAAAGCAGCAGCCCTAGGATTGCCACCCCCAAATCCCACTGTGCCCCTCAGCTCTGCTTGGCTGTGGGAGTCAGAAAGAGGCAAACAGGGGAACCTTGACGTGCCCTGCCTAATAAAACATGTACAGCAAGGCAACAGGTGCACAAAGAGGAAGAGTGGTAACAAAAACTCACATTTATTAAGTTTGTACCATGTGCTAAGGAAAGCAGATACAATATGGAAAGAGAGCTCAGGGCAAGGAGGTAGAAAGACACCAGATCAGGAAGGGTTTTGTAAATCACACACAAGATTCTATCCTGAGGACACTGGGTTGGGGGTCACTGAGGGGTTGATGAGGTGACAGAACCAGATCTGTGTGGAAGGAATCCCCTGGCATAAAAACTCTCTCCTCTTGACCAATCGGGATTCTGGAAGATAAAGAACTAGAAAGGATGGAAACAGTAGCATCCCCCTGATTTCTGAACCAACCTATAGTGGCTGGGGGCTGGTGGATTTGGTGGAGGAAACCAAGAATGCCAGACTGGGCCCCTAGAGTGAGGGGCATCAGGAGGGTGGGTGTTGATTCCCTTCAAAAGGACTAGTGACTGTATGTGAAGCAGTTTAGTGCAGAGAGAAAAAGCTACTAATAAGCATAATTTGGAGTTGGGAGCCCTGAGTCAAGTCTGAACATTATCATAACTAGCTGAGTTTATTCCTCCATCTGTGAAGCCGGAGAAAACAATTCACTCTCTACCTGTCCTCAGGAGTATCAAATGAAATTGAAAGGTATAACACTCTGCACAAATATTAGGTGTGTCCTTTTCTCAACCAGCAGCTGGCCTCTGAATTGTCTGCTGCCTTTTCCGTTCCGCACCCGCCTCGCCCCTCTCCCTGACCAGTCTCCCTCCCCACAGCAGGGCCCAGGCCTGGCAGACGGGCCAGGAGGCCTCTCCTGGCGTGGGGGGTGTGGGGGAGGTGGCACTCTCCATTCCAAATACTAATAGGTCAATCCTCCTCCCACTGGAAATGAACTTTCCCCTTATTGGGGGAGGGACCTTCCCCTTCTCCCTCCCCCACAGCACTGGAGGGTCAGCGACTTCACCCTGGGACCACCTGCCCCTCCCAAGCCTCTGAGGACTCTGGGGCTAACCCAGGAGCTCTTCACTCAATAACTCGCGCTGAAACGTATGGTTCTCCAGCCCGTCTGTACATTAAAATCACCTGCGGAGTTGCTCAGATACCGAGGCCCGGACCTCGCTCCTGACCAATTAATCGGAATTTTCAGGGATGGGGCCCAACGTCAGTGTTCTTTTAAAGCTCCCCAAGTGGGTCTATCTACTACGCCACCAGGGTTAAGGGCCATTATGTTAAGGAAAGGGGTCCCGGCCTGAGGCATCCCGCGACCCCAGCCCCTCAGGGAGCTCTTCCGCAAGGATTCCACCCTCCACCCCTTGAGCCCAAGCTTCTCCCATCCCAACCCAAGGGCTCTCCCAACGCACACCCTCATCACCTCAGGGACCCCCCGCAGACAGCCCCCAGGATTCCCATAGCA